>NC_136523.1:31451900-31534400 GCF_053919585.1 Euprymna scolopes
GAAAAAGAAAAACTGAGTAAATTTAGTCTTCAATCTTTTAGAGGCACACCCGTCGTTTTGCGAGAATCAATGCAAATTTCTGTTCCTCACTCGCAAATCCAAGCTCTAAACCCTGTTAAACATTTTTTTTTTACTTGGAAGTCATCATTTATCAAGGCCAAAAGACGACTCAAGGATGAGGATAAAGGGTTATAGGTTAAGATTAAGGTTTTTATTCTTAATTTATAAATTGATGGTAAATTTAATTGATAAAAATGCAAAACAGCCTACTACTACTACTACTACTACTACTACTACTACTACTACTACTAATAATAATAATAATAATAATAATAATGTGCGTGTGTATCACCATAAACTGGCACCACACCAAATAAGTGAGGATGATCAAGGAGGATGAAAAGGCTCAGGAGAGAAAGCACCAGCTTTGAGTGCAAAGAGGACTGGGACTTTAGGGAGGCTTATTACCACCCAAATTGTAGTGAAGACCAATGGTCACTGGCAACAAGAAATCAATGGTAAGCGACTATTGCGATAACGCAAATTCTTTTGCAAAAGTGATTGAAAGAGGTGGATAGTACTGGAAATCTGAGGAGATTTGTTGTCACTCAGACTCCAGGGAACAACAAATGAGCAATCTTTGATGATGGCTTGCGTAACTACTCCTAGTGAGTAAACAATCATAATAATAATAATAATAATAATAATAATAATAATAATAATAATAATAATAATAATTCTTTCGTTTATCAACGTCTCTCTGGAAAGGGATGATATTCATTTCCAGAGGATTTCCCTCAATCCCGGCTCCAAACCAGGAGCTCCAAAGACCAAGGGTTTTTCTAAGGGTGTTTGTGGTACCTACAATTGCAGAGGTCTGAAGGCCACCTAAAACATCGGGGATTTGTAGTTTTTTCAATTGTCCTTCCAGACGACTTGATACTACTCCGTGTACCAACTACAACCGGGATTATTTGTGTTCTAACCCCGTATATACGCCTTATCTCCAAGGCCAATGGAGCATAATTGCTCCACTTCTCATTCTCCTTCTCTCTCACATTCCTGTCCCAGTGTATTGAAAAGTCTACAATCTGCCAGTTTTTGAGACTTTGTCAGTGACGACCAAATCCGGACGATTATGCTCCAATTGCTTCGTCGTTCTGACACTTTTGTCCCACCATACCTCTACCTTGCCATACTCACTTGTTCTCACTTCATCAGGCACCTCCTCAAACCATTTTCCAGCATACTTCACCTCAACCTTCTTACACACCTTCCAATATATCCGGAGTCCCATGCGATCATGTCTTTTGCGCTACTACTACTACTACTACTACTACTACTACTACTACTACTATGCCAAGCCGGATATGTTCACTAACATAGAAGAAAGAATGAACCACTTAATGTACATGAATGACCTGAAACTGTTTACAAAAACAAAGACAGAACTAGAAACACTAATAAACACGGCCAGAATCTTTAGCCAGGATATCCAAATGGAATTCGGTATGGAAAACTGTGCACTACTGAACATGAGGATAGTAAAACTAGAAACAGCAGAAGTTATAGCACTGCCGAATCAAACAGAAATGAGGCATTAGATAAACATGATAGCTACAACTACTTGTGAGTGTTGGAAGCAGACGCCATCAAAGCAACGGAAATGAAAGAGAAAATAGGAAAGGAATACCCCAGAAGAACAAGAAAACTTCTCAAAACTAAACTAAATAGCCGAAACCTAATTAAAGGAATAAACACGTGAGCAATGTCACTAATAAGATACTCTGGACCTTTTACAAACTGGACCAAAGAACAACTAAGGAATCTCGACCAGAAGACCAGGAAACTCATGATAATGCACAATGCACTGCGCCCAAAGGATGATATTTACCAACTATATGTGAAAAGGAAAGACGGAGGAAGTGGACTGGTCTGTATAGAAAACTGTGTAAATAACACACACACACACACACACACACACACACACACACACACACACACACACACACACACAAAGGAATTAGAAAAATACATAATGCAGAACATTGAAAGAATAATTACTGCAGCAAGAGACATGGTAGAAACAAACAAGATAGAAAAAGAGACGAGGAATAGGACGAGGAACGGAAATTGGGAAGAGAAACAGCTACATGAACGATTCATAAGGATTACAAAAGAATAGACTAACGAAAACACTTGGAAATGGTTACAAAAAGGAAACCTAAACAGAGAAACTCAATCACTAATAACAACTGTGCAAGATAACGCCATTAGAACCAATCAGATCCAAACATGGATCGACAAGACATAAGAAAACAGCAAATGCAGACTCTGTGGACAAAGAGGTAAAACAATAAACCACATAATAAGTAAATGCAGCAAATTAGGCCAAAACAGAATATAAAATAGATATGATCAAGTGGGGAAACGAGTACATTGGCAATTATGCAAGCAATTGCATCTTGAACACACAGACAAATGATATAAACATAAACTGGTAGCAGTACTGGAAAATGAAAGTCGCAAGATCCTATGGGACATGAATATACAAATGGATAGACCCATCCAAGCAAGAAGACTGCATGTCATACTAGTAAACAAGAAGGAAAAGTCCTGCCAGATTGTAGATTTTGCCATCCCAGCAGACCACAGAGTGAAGATCGAGGACACTGAGAAGCGGAGCAAATACATGGAACTGACCAGAAAACTCAAAGGGAAAATGAAAAAAGTAAAGACAACATCACTAATAGTAGGAGTGCTAGGAACAATATTGCAAAACTTTGAAAAAAAGAATGGGAGAGATTGGAATCAGACGGATGGCTGAGAAGATACAACGAATTTCAATGATGAAAACTCCAGAAATATTAAAGAAAACATTTGAATGTGGAGACAAATAAATATAAACTACACACAAATTGGACACACAGAAACGGCTACAAATGCAAAACACAAAGGAACATCACACGGAATCATGAAAACTGAAACTGTATAATTGTAAGATACCTCCCCCCGACCCCTTTGTTTATTTGTGAGTATCACCACGAACGGGCACCACACCAAATAATGAGGGTCAAGGAGGATGTAAAGACCAGGGAGAGAAAGCACTAGCCAGACCTCCGCTGGATGACTGCAAAGAGGACTGGGACCCTGGGGAGGCTTATTGTCACCCAAATTCCAGCAAAGACCAATGGTCGCCGCCAACGAGAGATCAACGGTAAGCAGCTATTGCGATAATGCAAATTCTTTTGCAAAGTTTATCAAAAGAGGTGGAAATCTGGGGAGACTTGTTGTCACTCAAACTCCAGGGAACACCACAAGTTGTTCTCAAAGAGCAATCTCTGATGATGGCTGGTGTAGCTACTCCTAGTGAATAGATAATAATAATAATAATAATAATAATAATAATAATAATAATAATAATAATAATAATAATAAGTGTGCAGTGACAATAGGGGTGCATCGTAGAATATGAGATAGATATACTCAAATAAGGAATTATTTGGAGGTGTGTTCATAAATACGTTTAAAGTTCACGAAAATAAAAATCAGTGCATGGAAAGTTTGTAATATTGGATCCCCTCCCTCTTGAGGCACATCCAGCATTTCCTGGCAATCAATTAGGGCCCTATACATGTCTGCACCAAGCCCCCAACCACTTATTAACATATATATTTTTCCTCTTTTTTCTTTTTTTTTTAATTTCTACAATTTCCAATTTGTAAATTAAAAAAAAACATGTAAAACAGTGAGAAAATAATGGCATTGTAACTGCCGGTTTGAAAATTATTATTATTTAGAATAGTGGTCGGGGGGGGGGGGGAAGAAAAAAAGAAAAAAGTAAAACATTTCCGGTGGACGTCTATTTCCAATTGAGATGAGCTCAACAACAAAAATAGCATAATTTAACGAATAAAATAGTAGTTATATCATCAAGAATGAGAGTTCATACAGAATAGTAATATATAATAGTAGTTATATCAGTTCAGATAACCATAATAATAAATAATCACACACACATCCTCTACTCTATAAGAAATACCAATATATATCTATAGTCATCCACATACAGTACTGTTTCATTGTATCACAACTCATCAGTGCGACTAGACTAGCACTTTTCCCTAGCTGGGGATTGAACCTACAACCATCGCGTTGATAGTCAGCAGTTCTACCCAGCGGCCCATGGGATCGGTGCTTGCAAATGACCTCATGTTTATTCCAAATTAAATCACTAATATATATATATATATATATATATATATATATATATATATATAAAATATATATGGCGATTAAGCTACACTTCAGTGTAGCTTAATCGCCATATATATTTTATAAATTACTAACTAGCTCTACCTACGTATTGAGCACTTTTGAAGTAAATACTTAAAGTTTACGCATAAATCTATACTTTCGTATATTAATTTTATGTGAGTAAATGAAGTAGTTATATATATATATATATATATATATATATATATATATATATATATATATATATGAACATATGATTAATAAAACATGTTAAAAGACATCTTGAAAAAGAGTTAAAAACATATTTAATTTTAAAAAGGAAGCACAAGATAAGTGGATAGTCCTTAATATATATATATGTGTGTGTGTGTGTGTGTGTGTGTGTGTGTGTGTGTGTGTCTTTGTGACAAAAGATCTACATTCAAAAGATGTTATTCATCTTACCGTTTATTTAGAATAAACACACACACACACACACACACACACACACACACACACACACACACACACACACACACACACATTAGCAGAAGTACCTGAGTTCAAAAAGAGCCTTTAAAAATGGACTCTGATTTATCTTCTCTCTCTATATAAATAAAATGAACTCATTTTTTCCCATCTGATTTTGACATTAATAGGATTAAAAATCAAGATATTTCATGCAAATATAATATGCACAAACGGCAGAACAATATCTGAGGTGTGTTATAGGCTTATTATTTCTCAAATTCTTCGATAATCTTAGATTTCTATACTTTTTCTGCTGAGAAGTCACGGCCAAAATCGGTTAAGATCAATGGAAGTGGTAAAATATTTTCTCTCTAATAAATTCCTCCTCCCCCTGCCACCACTTAACACCGTTTGGGGATCGTTCACAAGGAACAGTTGAGAAGAGAACACCGGTTTGGCTTCGTAGTTCTTTCATGTGAAGTTATTTATAATCACTAAACTAAGCTGCAGTGCTCTGTGGCGTAGTGGTTAGCGTGATGGACAATTCACATTATATTTTCACGTTCGCGCCGACCTACCGTAGTCGTTTTTTTTTTTTTTTTTTTTCCTAAACAACTGAAATGGACTTTTCTTGGTGGCCGAACTGTTAACGTTGCAGATGTTTTTTTTTTGTTTTTTTTTTTTTCACACTTTATTTTCCTACTTTTACTCATGACTCCGGGTTTGATCCTTCCTACTTACCTACCATAACATTTTTTAAAACTCCCCCCCCCCGTCCCGGAAACAAACACTCGGGCAACGCCGGGTACCCCCGCTAGTATAAGAATATAAATAACTTTTAAATTCTTTTAAACTGATGTCTATTTTCTACTTTCTGTATCTTATATTCCCTTTGGTCTTATTGATGTACTCGCAGTCAGATGCAAGAGATGTATTACATTGTCCTATAAATGTATAGACAAACAGACAGACAGACAGACAGGGATACACATAGACGCACAGGCAAACCTGGCATTGCTCGAGGTGGAGGGGGGGCAATTGTTCCAACGAACATGAACGGGCAGTAGTGGAAATCTTTATTACACAAGCATATGAACACTAATTAGGATTCTCCCATTATAATTTCCAGCTTTGTCATAAGGACTCTGACAGACACATGCACGGACTTGGAGTGTATATTCGTAACATATTAGGAAATCTAAACTAGAATCAGATGACCAGGCCTTTACGTGCTTTAAACTAACTTTACGACCTACTTATATTTTCTTTATCGCTCTCCCTCGACCCAGGACTGTATTCTAATCAACCATGTCTCTGACAAAATGGATGTAGCAATCTCCCTTAACACTAGCGCCCAAATACATGTATTTGGTGACCTTAACGCCCACCACAATAACTGGCTTGGCTTTTCTAACTACACAGACATAGCTGGTAGCATCATCCATAACTTTTCTATATCCCATTCTTTGGCACAGATAGTAATGTTCCTGACTTGTCTCCCAGATGGTCAGGACCAGCAAGCCTCACTTCTGGATCTATTTCTGACAACAGTTCCTGAGGATTGTGTAACAAATGTCCATTGCCGACTAAGGAATGCTGATCATGCTGTGATACTGATAGACATCGATTTAAACTCTTGATCCCAACAGCCATTGCTTAAAACGAAAACGTACTCCAATAAGGCTGACTGGGATGCCATCAGAGACATATCAGAGATGTCGCATGGGGAAATATCTTTTCTCTTCCTGCAAAATAGTGCGCAAATGAGACCACTGAATGGTTCAAAGCAACAATTGAGGCACATGTTTCCACACGGAAGTTCTATAGCAAACCCCACTCTCCCCAATGGTTTACTTCTACTTGTACAGCTACCACTGCTCAAAGGCAGCATACATATCGCAGATTTATCTGACATAAGTCGTGTGCAAACAGACAAAAGTTTATAGAAGCTAAAAGTAATTGTAAGAAAGAAATAGCGACAACTAAGAAAGAATATACTGGAACCACTAGAAAACGCATTGAAGTGCAGAAATTTGGAACTCGTGATTTCTGGAAAATCTACAACAGTGTAGTAAATAATGGGTAATCAACGATCCCCCCACTATCCAACAATCATGAGGTCGTTTGCTCAACAACCGAGAAGGCTAACATGCTTGCCTGTTGGTTTACCTCAAACTCTACTTTGGACCCAGCAAACCACCCCTTCCCTAATTTTCCTGAGCGGACAGAAAACGCACTAGGTGATCTGAAAATCACCCCTTCTCAAATACATGATATAATAAAAAACCAAGACACCTCAAAAGCATGTGGACCTGATCTCATCCCGGCTGTACTATTAAAAAAATGCTCCGCTGAGGTTGCTCTAGTTCTCTCCAAACTTTTTAACAAATGCCTTAATGAATCTTGCTTCTCTGACTGTTGGAAAAGTGATTCTGCGGTACGAGTTTACAAGAATTCTGGCGAAAGAACTGACTCATTAAATTATCGCCCCATTAGCCTCCTCCCTTTTTTAAACAAAATATTTCAGTTTATAATTAATCAAGCTCTAGTCCAAGACCTTACAGTTTCTAAACTTCTGTCCGGTCATCAATATAGATTTAGGCAAGCCTGTTCTACAACAGATATCCTAACTGTAATCTCTGAATATATAATATACCATGCACTTGTGTGTGTGTGTGTGTGTGTGTGTTTGTATGTCTCGCAGGCAGGGGAGGGGAGGGCAGTAGCCCTAGATATATCTAATGCTTTTTACAGTATGGCATGATAGTTTTCTCATGAAAATCAAACCATACGGTATTACTGGACGAATACTTAACATAATTAAATCCTTTTAAATAAGAGAAGAATCCAGGTTGCCGTCGATGTTTGTACATCAAAACAAAATACATCGAGGGCATTGCCAAAGCTGATGCGAGGAAAATTGTCTCTCTCTACCATGCTAGAAAATGACTTACGCCTGAAAGTATCCTGTACCTCTACAAGGCCACTATTCTCCCATATATGGAGGATTATTGTCACATTTGCGTTGGAAAGAGTTCAAAGAGTTGCCAACATAATAGGTTCTGAACGGTCATCTATGCTTCAGCCTCTCTCATCAACCGAAATGTTGCATCCCTCTACCTGTTTTACAAGTATTTTAATAGTGAATGCTCCAACGAACTACAGGCCCTTGTACCCCCTCGATGTAAATACCCTCGACAAACCCGACAAGCAGCAAAGTTCCACCCCTATACAGTAGAGAAACGCAGATGCCAGAAAGCCTTCTACTCTAATAGTTTCTTCCCCAGAACTGCTAGACTTTGGAACTCCCTTCCGGGTTCCCGCTTCCCTGACTGTACCCACACGCAGAAGTTCAAGTGTAATGTAAACAAATATCATGCTGCTCAACTCCCTACATCAAAGTGGCACTGTGCCTTGTTTGGAGTGAAAATATAATAATATAAGTGACCCTCATGCAGCTCGTAAACACACCACTTCCCATAGTGGGTTATCATGGCAAGTTCGGTAGCTCTACTTCAAACGGTGTGAGCGTGCATAAGGTTCCCAGTTATAAGTGACACCACTGGAGCGCCACCCCTGTTGGTAAGGATGAATAGTGTAATCACTCAAAATTTCCCCACCTCATGGTGGATTATCTTGCCATATTTGGTAACTCTACGAGTGTCCATAAAACAGTGTGAACATGCATAGGGTTTCCAGTTATGTTCCCCCCCGCCTGCCCCCCCTCTCTCGTTGGTGGGAGTGAGCAGTGTAACTCACCAAAACTTCCCCTTCCCCATGGTGGGTTATCCTGCTAAATTTAGTAGCTCTACATGAAACAGTGTCCGAGTGCATAGGATTCCCCCTTATAAGTGCCCCTCCCCCACTTTATCATAACCATTTCAGATCTTTGATACTGCTTCTATCATTGTATGTGTCAGGTTAGTATAATGATAAACCATATAGCACGGTAGAGACAGACACACAGATGTTGAGCTTTATTATATCTATCTATCTATCTATCTATCTATCTATCTATCTATCTCTCTCTCTCTCTCTCTCTCTCTCTCTCTGTATATATATATATATATATATATATATATATATATTTAGTAGAAATGGTAATTAATAAAAACTGAAGAAAGTGCTCAATACTGTTGTAGAGCAAATAAAACATATATATATATATATATATATATATATATATATATATATAGTTTTGTTGTTAATTTTTTAAACGATATTAAGGTTATTGTCTCCACCTTGGAGATCCGATGTTTTCTTAGAAAGTCGCCCTCTTTTTATTTGGACGTATTTATTTATTTATTATTTTTTTAAAAACAGTATATATATATATATATATATATATATATATATATATATATATATATATATATATATATATATATATGATTATTTTTTTTTGGAAAAAGAATTCCAGTAGAGTGCTCAATTAAAAGGAAAATCCAAATTTTAAGAGCGTATTTATATTTTGTGTACAGAAAGTTGTTAGTTGAGACAGATCATTGGTCACGTCGGTTTCAAGCCCGATAATAAGGCCCGTTTAAGGTATCATTATCAAGCTCTCTTCAGCCAATATTCGTCTGACGACGAATATTGGCTGAAGAGACGAATATTCAGACGAATATTGGCTGAAGAGAGCTTGATAAGGATACCTTAAACGGGTCTTATTATCGGGCTTGAAACCGACGGGACCAATGATCTGTCTCAACTAACAACTTTCTGTACACAATATATATATATATATATATATATATATATATATATATATATATAAATTTCACCTTTCTGTTTATATATATATATATATATATATATATAGATAGATATATATAAATTTCACCTTTCTGTCTATATATATATATATATATATATATATATATATATATATATATATATATATATATATATATTTAAACAGAAAGGTGAAATTTATATTATAGAAGATGGCTTTGTATGAAATTTTTAAATGCAAAAGTCAAGTATCATGCTTCAATTGTGCTCTAAACAGAAACATTTACCTCAAACGCGCCCCTATTATATCAAAGAACCCACTATTGATTTTATATGCCTCGCTTTTCTGCTTGTGTATATATGTATTTCTTCTATTATATAAAATGAACTCTGTGTGCATGTGTGTGTGAGTTTGTTCCCTATAGACACTAAAACGGCTTTATGTATCTGGCAATATTCTAAGATAGGTTTTGTATCGGAATATCTTTGATAAATATCGATAATCAGTAATCGAAAAAATCTAATGAGAGAAGAAACATGCGATTTAAGTGTATTTGAGAAGTTTATAACCGCACAAGCAGAAAAGGCGAGGCATATAAAATCTACAGTAGGTTCTTTGCTATGACAGGTGCGTTCAAAATGAATGTTTCTGTTTAAAGCACGATTGAACCATGATACTTGACTTTTTCATTTTAAACTAAAATTCAAGCCATTATAACCGCACAAGCAGAAAGGCGAGGCATATAAAATCAATAGTCGGTTGTTTGATTTGTATAGAAAGGAGCGAGGATTAATTGGATTATTTCTACATATCTAGTTTTAAATGTTTACATATGAGGTTTTATAAGTAAGATTATTAAGTTATTCATTGTTATGGAAATGTACGTGCAACATTTTAGTATGATATTTGCCACAGAAGCATTAGAATTTTCTTAATTTTTAGGTGAGCCATATTACGAATGACTATTAAGGTGGACTTCATCAGCATCAAATCTCGGCGAATTTCGAGAATCCACTTCTCACTATAAACCAAGTTATTGTCCAATTCATCGATGAATGCACATGATGAATATCATGTTGTCTAAGTCGACCAAGACCCTTTGACAGCATTCTTCATTATTAATGATGATAAAGGCGCTTATTTACTTGTTTCGTATCTCTCCCTCTTTCTTTCTCTCTCGTAATATAAATTAGTTTGTTCTTTTTTCATTTCTAGATCACGTTAGAATATTATTTCTATAATTTGCATCATATATATATATATATATATATATATATATATATATATATATATATATATATATATATATATAGTGATTTATAAAATATATATGGCGATTAAGCTACACTGAATATTCGGCGTTTCATCCACTCTAGGATTCGTCAGGCTTATGCTCCGAATATTCAGTGTAGCTTAATCGCCATATATATTTTATAAATCACTATATATATATATATATATATATATATATGTATATATATGTATATATACATATATATATATATATATATATAGATAGTGATTTATAAAATATATATGGCGATTAAGCTACACTGAATACTTAAAGTTTACACATAAATCTATACTTTCGTATATTAATTTTATGTGAGTAAATGAAGTAGTTATATATATTTTATAAATCACTAACTAGCTCTACCTACGTATTGAGCACTTTTGAAGTAAATACTTAAAGTTTACACATAAATCTATACTTTCGTATATTAATTTTATGTGAGTAAATGAAGTAGTTATATATATATATATATATATATATATATATATATATATATATATATATATATATATATATATATATTGATGACTACAAATATATTTTAAGCCCCCCCCCTCTTTGGGTAGAGCACTGTCCTAAATAATCTCACCCACTACTTAATTGGCTGAAAAATGCGAAGCTCGCGGTTTGTTTGTTTACAAACAGGCGGTTTGAGCACTGTATAAGTGGTGGACGGATGTTTGTTTAAATAGACATTCGGACAGGTTATTTGCTGGTATCGCTTCCGTGGTCGAGTGGGAGAACTGCTGACTGTCAACACGACAGAGGTGCTAGTCTAGCGGCACTGATGAGTTGCGATACAACGAAACAGGACTGTATGTCGATGACTACAAATATATTTATATATATATGTGTGTGTGTGTGTGTGTGTGTGTGTGTGTGTGTGTGTGTGTGTGCGTGCGTTTATGTATATACGGTGGTGCCAAAAAGAAAGTCGGCACTTGTCATTTTTTTCAAAACCTCAAATTTAAGCTAAATTGAACGTAACTGTTTAAACAACCTATAGCTCATTTTATCCGCCTTTTATTCCTCTATAATTTTACCTGTTCATATTTGAATTTTTAATTGAAGTATCTTAGTGTTCACGTTGATTAAAAAAAATATCTTCAAATCGAGATGGCAAAAAGAAACTCCGCAGCAACAAATGAGCTTAAAACCAGCTTAAAATATCCATCCTTTTAGGCAACAAAACATCTCTAATCGTAATTGTTTTTGTTGTAACATTTAGTCCTGGTCCCCCCTCGCCAATCTTTCACGAAAAACACCCGTCTAGCTGAATCCACTGTGAAAAATTTCCCCCACTCTATATCTGTGCCTAAATCAAAACGCGGATTCCATGAACAAAGCTTCTTTCTTAGAACTTCACGCCTGTGGAACTCTGTTCCGTCTGCCTGCTTCCCACCGGACTACAACTTGGATGTCTTCAAGTCAAACGTTAACAAATTCCTAATGAACCGCCCCCTTAAGTAAACATTTCATCAAATCTCCACACTAACGTAATGTACTTGCAATAACCCTTATCCCTGAGTGGCTTCCGGGCCTTGATAAGTGGTGATCACTGTGTAAAAAAAAAAAAGTCCGTGTGCCTCGATTTTCTCTTAGTGATTGTCAGGAGCTCATTAATATCCACCTTTGATAGCTCATTAATATCATTTGAGCTCATTAATATCAACCAATCGAGAAATATGTTGATGCTGTGACAATCAGGCTTTAATAGCGTGTACCCAATTCCTGCTGTAGCTGTTAACTTAAAACTGAAATAATAAAAATAGGTCAGACATCCCATTAGATGTATAGCAATAACATTAGTGATGGGACGATTCCAATATTTTTCCCAATTCCGATACCATTACCGATTCTGTAGTAAATTACCGATTCCGATACAATTACCGATTCCGATTCTTTATAAATCTCTAAATATTTAACTATAGAGTTGTTATTTTTTTTCCGATTTCTGTAAAAAAAAAAATACATGTTAAATATGCAGATATTTTCCTAAACGTAAATTTACACTTGTGGAAGATGATCTATCGATTTTAACTTTACTGGTATCTTAAAATCAATAAATATTTATTAGTTTATCATTATTACCAGCAATGGAAGATTTAAAAAAATAAATAAAATCAAATAAAAAAAGACAATTAAAAGAAACGTTTTGGCATCGGAAAACAGGCACCAATTTTTTCGATTCCGATACCGATTTTGATACCCCCAAATTTATCGATTTTTCCGATTCCTGATTCCGATTCCGTTAATCGGTCCAACACTAAATAACATATTGGATTTTTAAGAGTCCACGACAATTTTAAATGCCTGTACAAAATGTTTGGAAACTTATTGAGAAGGCACATGTACACGTTTTTTTTATTGACATAAACACAGTAATAAAACGATGAAAAACAAAAACAAAAGCGATAAGAGGAGGAGTGGGAGTTATTATGCACCTTCCACCATCTCAGATAACCTGCATCCAACTCTACCCCCTATTCTTTTCCTCATCACTAAGTAGTCTTTGATAACGCAATTACTCAGGTTATTCGACTTAATCTCAACATCCCAATTAGCGCAAACGAACTGTTCCCTTGATGGCCTTTTTATTGTTCTTCCCTCCTCTCAACGATTTTTAGCTCAAGAAATATTGATTATTTGCCGAAGAAAATCTAAAATCGAAGGTTGAATATAAAAGCAGGGTTCGTTTTTATATTATAACAAAGTTATAAACTGACTCCTTATTCATATCTTTGGGACTTTGGCCCTATTTTGTGACCGAAGCGGATCATTTGAACACCGGTGCATCTATATATATATATATATTATTCCTTAATTGGAAATTTATTTTGAGATGAGCATTATATGTTAATCTTATTTTTATTTCGGACTATTAGTCTCATCTTTATTAGTTGTTGTTTTTTTTTTTTCCTATCCGTCGCGGTTACCACCTGACGAAGGCCAGAGGAAGTTGGCCGAAACGTTGTGAACCAATAAAAAGATTAAAAAAAAAAAAAAAAAAAAAAACAACAACTAATAAAGATTAGACTAATAGTCCGAAATAAAAATAAAATTAACATATAATGCTCATCTCAAAATAAATTTCCAATTAAGGAATAATATATATATATACAAATCGGTACGGACCCGACTATGGAAGATCAGATAATAAATAAATGTGGATTTATAAGATCAAAAGAATCCAACCTTGATCGCCCTTCGGGGCCCGTGGCGCAGTTGATAGAGACGTTGAATCTCTACGGTTCCAGATGAACATTGTCTGAAGATAGCAGTTTCAATCCCACCCAAAGCGTGCCAGAGGTAATTCGTCAAAAATGTGGTGAGACGACAACAACTACGGATGGCAGTGATGGCTGAGAATGCAGTTAGGAGATTCGAAGTTCCTATCCGTCGCGGTTACCACCTGACGAAGGCCAGAGGAAGTTGGCCGAAACGTTGTGAACCAATAAAAAGATAAAAAAAAACAAAAACAACAACAACAACAACAACAACTAATAAAGATGAGACTAATAGTCCGAAATAAAAATAAAATTAACCGGTGCATCTGCTGGAATCTTGTTGCGTTTATGACAGTAAGGAGTGTCTAAAGTTAAATTGCCTTAAACACGACTGCTTTCATTCAGGATTCGAAATCAAAGAAACCTATTTGAACGAAAATTTATTCACTTCTAAGAAGCCTGATTGTATTTAATATAGTTGTATTCACTTTCCAGGTGTGGATCGCAGAAGAATGGAAAGTGAATATCTTTGCTTGCGTGGTTAATTCTAGGTCTCCATTCTAAGACACGTTAGTGAAGGGGAAGGGAAACCTGTTAAACCGTCCGCTTTGCTCAACGTCCAAATTCCAACTCCAATGTGATCTCCAGCTAATCTGATCACGTAGTAACATGCACATAGTTCCGCCAGCAGATCAGCTGCTTCCGGTAAACTTGTCTATGATATGATTTTATTATATTTTGACAGTTTTTTTTATCATCACTCTTCATATTCATCTCTTGTTTATCTATCCAATTAGATAGATAGAAAGATAGATAGATCGAGATGGATAGATACAGAAATAGATAACTAGATCGATAGATATATTGATAATACACATAGATAAATAGATAGATCGACAGACAGATAAATAAATAAATAAATAAATAAATACTTTCTTGTGTTCGACATCCTTCATAACAGTTATAAACTGATCCCTTATTAATATGTTTGGGACTTTGGTCCTATTTTGTGACTGGGCAGATCATTTGAACACCGGCGCATCTGCTGGAATCTTGTTACATTTATGGCACTAAGGAGTGTCTAGAGTTGAGTTGCCTTAAACACGACTGCTTTCGTTCACGATTCGAAATCAAAGAGGGATTTTATAAGCATACCGATTACTTGTCACTGGTAACTTCCTTTCCACGTAACAACTTTTTTAACTCGTCGCTAATTAATAGTTTGATAAACCAATTAGGCAGAATTATTCACCATCCCAATTACCGCGCGCACAAACGATGTTTAACGTCTTACAAATAATCAATATTTAATCTAAAAAAAAAAAAAGATCTAAAATCTAAGGTTTTTGTATTTTTTTGTTAATAGCTCGAGACAAGGCATGAGTTCACTTGATTTAAGGAGCTGACAAGAACGGAGGATGATTAGCACAAAGACAGGGGGCGCTTATTGGCATTAGTCTTGAAATAACCAAGGACGTGGATAGTCAGCAGGAAGAGCGTTCCAAAACCTTGCGGTTCTTAGAAATAAACTACTGGAATAAGAAGCTGTATTACAATGAACTATTAAAACAGCGAACTTGTTTTCAATTTTTTTTAAAGTATTATATATTTCACTAACATGCTGGAGAAATGTTTCGTAATTTTCCATCCGGCTTCCATCTTATCTCGAAATTACTTATAACGGCACCAACTTACTTTCGGAAGAACCCCCCCCCCATCAGCCTTTTCTTTTATATCGTAAGCTTCTTAAAACGTTACTAGCTTAAGTTCAGAATAAAATCACGATTTTCTATTAACGGCTAATTTCAAAAAAAAAATGTTTTGAACGCTACTAACTGAAGTTCTTTCAACACAGTTTGCAATTTGGAGACGGAATTGTTTTTGTTGAGATAAGTGATTTCAATCATGCTTTTTATTTTAGATTTAAAATATTAACAACTCCATTTTATTTCAGTATTTAATTTGTGTATTTCTGTTTTATTAAATGCTAGCTTTTTTTCTAGTCCAATACCGGCTTCCATCTTATCTCGAAATTACTTATAACGGCACCAACTTACTTTCGGAAGAACCCCCCCCCCATCAGCCTTTTCTTTTATATCGTAAGCTTCTTAAAACGTTACTAGTTTAAGTTCAGAATAAAATCACGATTTTCTATTAACGGCTAATTTCAAAAAAAAAATGTTTTGAACGCTACTAACTGAAGTTCTTTCAACACAGTTTGCAATTTGGAGACGGAATTGTTTTTGTTGAGATAAGTGATTTCAATCATGCTTTTTATTTTAGATTTAAAATATTAACAACTCCATTTTATTTCAGTATTTAAATTTGTGTATTTCTGTTTTATTAAATGCTAGCTTTTTTTCTAGTCCAATACCGGCTTCCATCTTATCTCGAAATTACTTATAACGGCACCAACTTACTTTCGGAAGAACCCCCCCCCCATCAGCCTTTTCTTTTATATCGTAAGCTTCTTAAAACGTTACTAGCTTAAGTTCAGAATAAAATCACGATTTTCTATTAACGGCTAATTTAAAAAAAAAAATGTTTTGAACGCTACTAACTGAAGTTCTTTCAACACAGTTTGCAATTTGGAGACGGAATTGTTTTTGTTGAGATAAGTGATTTCAATCATGCTTTTTATTTTAGATTTAAAATATTAACAACTCCATTTTATTTCAGTATTTAATTTGTGTATTTCTGTTTTATTAAATGCTAGCTTTTTTTCTAGTCCAATACCGGCTTCCATCTTATCTCGAAATTACTTATAACGGCACCAACTTACTTTCGGAAGAACCCCCCCCCCCATCAGCCTTTTCTTTTATATCGTAAGCTTCTTAAAACGTTACTAGTTTAAGTTCAGAATAAAATCACGATTTTCTATTAACGGCTAATTTCAAAAAAAAAATGTTTTGAACGCTACTAACTGAAGTTCTTTCAACACAGTTTGCAATTTGGAGACGGAATTGTTTTTGTTGAGATAAGTGATTTCAATCATGCTTTTTATTTTAGATTTAAAATATTAACAACTCCATTTTATTTCAGTATTTAAATTTGTGTATTTCTGTTTTATTAAATGCTAGCTTTTTTTCTAGTCCAATACCGGCTTCCATCTTATCTCGAAATTACTTATAACGGCACCAACTTACTTTCGGAAGAACCCCCCCCCATCAGCCTTTTCTTTTATATCGTAAGCTTCTTAAAACGTTACTAGTTTAAGTTCAGAATAAAATCACGATTTTCTATTAACGGCTAATTTCAAAAAAAAATGTTTTGAACGCTACTAACTGAAGTTCTTTCAACACAGTTTGCAATTTGGAGACGGAATTGTTTTTGTTGAGATAAGTGATTTCAATCATGCTTTTTATTTTAGATTTAAAATATTAACAACTCCATTTTATTTCAGTATTTAATTTGTGTATTTCTGTTTTATTAAATGCTAGCTTTTTTTCTAGTCCAATACCGGCTTCCATCTTATCTCGAAATTACTTATAACGGCACCAACTTACTTTCGGAAGAACCCCCCCCCCCCATCAGCCTTTTCTTTTATATCGTAAGCTTCTTAAAACGTTACTAGTTTAAGTTCAGAATAAAATCACGATTTTCTATTAACGGCTAATTTAAAAAAAAAAATGTTTTGAACGCTACTAACTGAAGTTCTTTCAACACAGTTTGCAATTTGGAGACGGAATTGTTTTTGTTGAGATAAGTGATTTCAATCATGCTTTTTATTTTAGATTTAAAATATTAACAACTCCATCGTTGTCAATTTTCATATCGTACACCTCCCGATACATTGCTTCATCAACATGGGACCATTTCATATCTCCCGAAGACACTTCCGTGTTTATAAAAAAAATTTAAAAAAATGGGTGACCGATTTACCAGAACGTTGTAACTAAAAAGTGAGCACACCCCTTTCAAATGTCGAAATAATGATTTTTTGTTTCAATTATTTTTATAATCTGGGTAATTAGTGTCCAATCAATAATAATACGCGGAAATATCTGAGTCGATTTTCTTCTCGGCCACACCTGATCAGCAATTTGTTGTACTTGCATTTTCGACTTTTTAATGATCTAATTAATTTTTTTTTTAATTTTAAAATAAAGTAAAATAGGGCAAATGTGTATTTCAGCGGCGTAAATTATTTGACAGACAAAGATTTATAAAAATTATTTATTTTTATATAAAACATATTATTAGGCTGAAATAAAACCCGAAAAAATTTAATTTTTATTCTTTTTTCAACATTTTTTATTAGACCAAATGTACAACAATCGAGGCCGCCGAGTAAAGCAAGCTTGTAAAAAGGGACTGTGACTAGAAATATCACGTGTGTGAGAAAATAAGAAAGGTTTCAGTGAAGAAGAAAAGATGGCGGATAATCAAAAGAAAAGATGGCGGATATCAAATTACAGATACATTTCTACACTTTATCAAGAACTTTTAAATGGGACAGAGATTTGCCAGTTGAAATATGCCAACGATACTCCATAGTAGATAGTATGTTGTTCATTTGTAGAGATAGAGAATAACTGAAGGTGTGAGAAGAGGTCTAGAATAGAAAGAATCGATTTTACGAGAAGCAGAAAGAACAATGGGTCTAATATATGAACCCCTAAAGAGATTTGATGAGAAAGAAAGACCAAGAAATTTAAGAGTCGATTTTTATTAAAAGCAGAGAAATTCATGAATATCTCAGAAAGAGAAGGGGCACACCTACGATTGAAAGACAACGTTGTAAACCGATCTCTCATTCATATATTTTGGATTTTTGGTCTGTTTTTTTTTTTTTTTAAATCTTATTTATTGACCGCAGCAGATCATATTGACGCCGGTTCTTCAGGTAAATCGCTGGAATCTTGTTAGTTTTATGACATTTAGTGGAGAGTTGATCCACCTTTCTTTTTTTGTTGCCGTCATCGTTTTCTTTTTTAATAACAAAAATACTCGATTGGCTTGAGCAACCATCACTGGTTTTTAATCACCCAACAAATAATCTAACGTTGGATATAAAACACGTTTTTACATTATAATCAAGCTGTAGATGTTGTATATTATGGATCTTACGACGGTGGCGGTTAAGTTAGCTAGTGTGAATTTTGATAAGGGTCACACGTAGTACATATATTAATAATCTTAATCTGCAAAACAGAATCGTTTCCAGAGACGGCGACGAAAATTTGAGGTAGGGGGCAACAAGTCAAATAATACAATGGTATGAGTCGAACGATGCAAATGACGTCACGTTTTAGAACGCAGGGAAATAAAAGTTGTAAGATCACAACTCTCTCTCTCTCTCTCTCTCTCTCTCTCTCTCTCTCTCTCTCTGTAGAACCCGTGCGAATGAGACATTACTAATAATGTAGAAAACTTGATAATTGTTGAGGATGCACCTCTACTGTCTGGCATAATGAACTATTCCATGACGTCACTTCTGTCGATGATGTCACTTCCGGGTAACGAGAACTGGCCAGTAAGAGACGGGCACGCGGAGAGTATGGTCGTCACCACTAGTCCAATAGTGAGTCCACATATAGCTCAATTATCTCTTTCATGTATTTTCGTTAATACATATTTAATTAACTGTTACTATATCTTCCTCGTCAATTATTCAAATACTAACACCACAACAATAATCTAGATAGAATGTTTCTTCGATGCCCGTATGCATCACTCAGTTAGAAAGTTAAGTTCAGTAGTAAATTAACTCAACGAGCATTAGTCACTGTCTATGAATTTAAGTATCTCTAAATAAAACCCTGAAGAAATCTCTCAGTGAACGTCTCCTTGTGTCATCTTTTCTTAATGAAACTAATCTTATTTCTACAGCCACCACCAGACGAAATTGTATATAAAGCACTGCCGGGGAATGTCAAGTAACCTGAACGATTATTATTATTATTATTATTATTATTATTATTATTATTATTATTATTATTATTGTTATTGTTATTGTTATTATTATTATTATTATTATTATTATTATTATTATTATTGTTATTGTTATTATTATTATTATTATTATCATCATCATCATCATCATCATCATCATCATCATCATCATCATCATCATCATCATCAGGACATGTGGAAATTCTATACCAGACTCTTTTATATTTAATATATTGAGGTTGGCATTCTGTGGATGTTCAGCGTAAATGGAGACACCCTGTAGCTCTTGTTAAAACTGCAAAAGTATTTATGCTAGCAGGGAAGCCCGGTGTAGTCCGGTCGTAAAATACGCTTAAATATATTTTAATTTATACAGATTTCATATATATTATTAGAGAGTCAATTTTCTATCGATTTTTATACATTATAACGTTGTGATTTCAAAAATAAAAAATATATCCATATGACTTGGGTACATCAGCTTGAATCGAAATCGAAACTCATGAAGAAAAAATAATTATATATAAGGTGAGTTCCTTCATCTATAATTGAAACTTATGAAAAATTCTTGGTAAAATTATTTATATATATATATATAAAAAAATAGATAACTTCAGTGCCATTGGCTATAATCGAAACCGAAACCAAAACTTATGAAGAATTCTTGGTAAAATTATTTATTACAAAAATGGAAAGTCATAACAATTAAATGACAGTCACCCAGAAGAAAAAAGATTTAAGCGTGACACATAAAATGACACACACGTTATCGTATTAATATATAGATTATTATTATTGATGTTAGGAAAATAAAATTTAAGAAAATATGTATCAGGAATGTTAACGTATGAATGTTAAAACAAAAAAAAAATGTTAGAAACATAAGCAATGAGATGATTTAGTGATGACATCTTCATGCTACGTGTACTAATGACGTAATGAAATAGTTTAGAAGAGACACGTACAGTTTTGAGTTTAGAGTTGGGAGTCAAACTGGAAAAATCAGACAAGTTAACATGAAAGATATCGTCTCTGCGTTTTGAAAGCTGGGAAAAATGTGAGATTGGCATAATATAGAAATTACCGGATCTTGCAACTTCGATGGGAAATGAAATAAAGTTATATAAAAATATAACTTCGATTTGGTGTTTTCTTCCGGAGAAAAAATATTTGGATCATTCTGCCGTTCTAGTAGGTTTCTCACTGCCGATGACATCCTCTATCTGTATAAGAGCCAATTACGCCCTAAAATAAAATACTGTTACTACAACTGGGTAGGAGCTGCTCGGCGCGCCATATCCAGCTTTGGTAGAGTTCAAAACTGGCATCAAAACCTAGCAGATGATACCCTTTTTCTTCCCTGCAACTTTTTTCACACAGAAGAGACGTCGCGAGCCCGTCTCTGCTCTATCGTTATTTTTATGACAAGTGTTCGACTGAACTCTAATCTACGGTACCCCCTTGCCAAACTTTCACAAAAAGACTCGACTAGCTACAACCACTATATAGGATTTCTTCAACTCTCTATCTGTGCCTAAATTTAAACGCAGATTCTAGGAACAAAGCTTCTTTCCTTGAACTGCCCGTCCGTGGAACACTGTTCCGTTGGTCTACTTTCTGGTTGAATACAGCATAATAGTCTTCAAACCCAATGTAAACAAGTTCTTGTTGAGCCGTCTTCATAAATAATCGCATTCTACCCAATTTACATCATTAGCGATTACTTAACTACCACCTTACATTCATTAGCCTTTTTCCTCGAGTGGCCTTTGCACCTTGATAAGTGGTGACTTCAAAGTAAATAAAGAAACCTTCAATTATAGACTAACCAAGAGAAATGAGTTATGTGTGACAGCGTATGTGATATATTGCCACGTAGTAAATTTCTGTCCAATTCTCCCACAGCCGGCCACTCAATGAAAAAGAACATTACAATAATATTAACTGAATGTATATATACAACAGAAACAGCGACGACGAAAAGAATTGGACAGCGCATACAAGATCAGCGCGCATAAATAAGTATAAAAACATTTTGTTATTGGAAATCTATATATATAAAAGCGAAAATGTGTGTATGTATGTTTGTATGTATGTATGTGTGTTTGTGTGTCCGCTAAAAACTTTCGACAGACGCAACGAAAATTCACAAACTCGGAATCATATTGAAGCCCCATCCTTCGCACGAAAAATATCGAAAAATTGGTCAAAAATTTCATTTTTTCACCCCGAAATCGACTATTTTCGACAGGGGGGGGGGTCAACAATAGCGGTTCTCTCGTGACGACGACCGGTTCTACGCATGACCTGATTTACTTTAAATACTTGAAGAACTGACTAAATGTCATGTACGTCGCGTTAGCTCAGTTGGTTAGCGTGTTGGTTCATTATCTAAACGTTATGGTTTCGAATCGTGGTGTGAGATGTCTTTTTATTCGATTTTTAAAATTTTCATATTGAACCAGTGTTATTTAATCATTTTTCACGTAACGTTCGTTTTCTGTTTTTTTTTTTTACAGCGCTTATCCACCCCCGACCACACATCCAAAAACACCCGGGTACCCACCGATTTTTAAAATTTTAATATCGAAACAGGCTTATTTAAGCCATTTTCACGTGTTCGTTTTTTGTTTGTTTTTTTCGATTTTTACATTTAAGATCGTTCGTTTGTCTTACGTTAGTTTTTGTGTTTTTTTCCAATGTTTTGATTACCCCCCCATGTTTTCTTCGCTTATAACAAACAAATCTGGTCATTGATCTCATACGTCGTCGTCGTCGTCATAACGCTCTATGACTTCCATGCGCGCACCTGTCAATTTGGTTCTTACTTGAATAAATTCAAACATATTTCAGTAACTCATTCTGGCTGGCCGATTTTATTTTCAAACTTCGCCTCAGGGCTTCGGGTTCGATCCTACCAACTTTTACCCCTCCCCCCGGTTTCTTTTTTATTTAACAGCACACACACCTCCAAACACCCGGGCAACGCCGGGTACCCCCGCTAGTCTATATATATATATATATATATGTATATATATAAGCGAAAATGTGTGTATGTATGTGTGTTTGTATATTTAAGCCATTTTTCACAGGGCACATTTTTATAGATAAATCCCTGAGCAAGTATCTATACACAGATGATGTTACAGTCTTAGCTTTGTACGACAGCTAAGTCTCTCTCTCGGTTCAAAATGTTGAGATCCAGCAACAAGCAAGAACAAGATAACCAGCAACAAGTTAAACCGCAGACCAGCTTTATGCGGGTACTAGTCTCCCGCTTTATGGTTTTTTAAATCAGAGATTTGTTTCTCCTAGAAAGGTTGCCTTCACCACGGCTTACAGAAGCCCTCTCCACCCCAACACACACATACATACACACAAACACACACGGTGCTAGTTGGCTGTTGACCCCGAAAAAAGGGTTCATTCGCCCTTTGGAAGGTCTTGTTTTTAATCCTTCAGGGAGACTAGCCACCCTCCTCACCAAACAAGTTTGGTGGGGGAACCAGTTTAGTCGACCATGAGGCAGGTAGTACTGGGTTACATGGTACCAGTAGCATATGACATGACCTGACAAGAAGTATATATATATATATATATATATATATATATATATATATATATATATATATATATATATACCACATATGTATTGATTCAATAAAGTGAAACTGCATGACCGGTTCCACCAATATATCTTAAATTACTTCAATGTGAGTCTATCCGTTATATCTCTGCATTTCCTGCTTTCTATACATCTAAATTTCGTTTATACGACACTACGATCTATGGTAGCACAAGTTCTCTCCGATTCTCTCTCCTCTGATCTTGAGCACGTAGTACAATGGGGAAAGGAGTGACTGGTTACTTTTAATGAATCTAAAACCAAGCTTCTATCTTTATATCATCAACACTCTGATCCCCATCTGGCATCAATTGAAATGAATGGCTCTCGTCTTGGAGAGGCCTCATGTTTTGACAAGCTTCTGGGTTTGACCTTTACTCCTGATTGGAAATGGAACACGTACATTAAATCTGTTGCCAAGGCCGCTGGAAAAATGGCGGAATCGTTCTAGCGATCCAGTAGATATCTCACTGGTTATGCAATTATCTATCTATATAAGACCCAGGTGTGTCCAAGGATGGAGTACTGTTGCCACATCTGGCCAGGAGCTGCTAGAAAGGACTTATCCTGCCTTTATAAAGTTCAAAATAGACTTCGTAGCCTAGTGGGGGGTGTCCTTTTCTCTTCCCTACAACCTCTATCTCACAAAAGAGATGTTGCGAGTCTGTCTCTGATGTATCGTTATTTTCATGGCAAGTGCTTGTCTGGGCTACAATTTATGTTCCCCCCTCACCAAACTTTCACAAGAAACACTCGTCTAGCTGAAAACACCATCACTAATATCCCCCACTCGTTATCTGTGCCTAAACCTAAGCGTAGATTCCATGAACAAAGCTTCTTTCTTAGAACTGCACACCTGTGGAACTGTCTTCTGTTTTCCTGCTTTCCAGCTTAATACAATATGGTTGTCTTCAAGTTTAACGTAAACAAGTTTTTGATGAGCTGTTCCACTTCAGTTAACAAATTTTACCAAATTTCCATTACTAACGATTACAATATTGTCCAAGTGACTACTGTACACTCTTAACCCTTATCTTCCAGTGGTCTCTGGCCTTGATAAGTGGTGATGCCTATGTAAAAAAAAAAAAAAAAAAAAAGAGGAATTATAAAATATAAGTTGTAAAAATTATAAAAAATGGAAGACGTTATGTAAAAACGAAAAAACAGAACATTAATTTCGTAATCTGTGGCTCAATTGATAAACACGCAACTTTACAAAAGCACCTGATAATCACGGCGACGACGACGACTACGACGACGATGATGATAATGATGATGATGATGATGATTATGATGATGATGGTTTTCGTTTATTGTCTATAAATTTTACTTCGCCTCATAAAGAGACCTTTGGTGGTAATGGGTTAAGGTGAAGGAGGCAGTTTGCACAGTCGTGAGATGCGTAAATTATCTGCTTGAACTGTGGTGTCAGCATCCGAGAGAGGAAATGGAAAGTGCAAAAACAATAGGCACTCTCTTCCACTCAACCCGGATCAGATTGCGCACAACACTTAAAAAGGGAAACGCTTCAATCTAATTTGGGTAAACAGTAAAAAAAGATCAATCGTTTCCCTTTGGGGGCGTGACAACGTTTCCCCTCACCCTCAGGGTTGTGACATAGACAATACGGATCGAATTATCGGGAAATTAGTTTATTGCTTTTCGGACGAGATCCATAAATAACATTCAACACGTGCTGGACATTTCCCGTAAAATGGAAGTTGATCCGACTGATCCGGGCAGTTTTGAGGAGAGGCGGGATGAAGGCAGCGGACAATTTCCGTGGTTGATCAGCAAACGGACGTGAAGCTTTATTAAACGTTTGTATGGCGCACGTCACCATCATTTCTACTGGTTCATGGTCATTGTTTTCAGAGTACTGATGTTATTAAGTTTTTTTTAAAGCTACTGCGAATTAGAAGACATCCTAATCTATCTATCTTTGGTTCTGTTGTAGAATTTGTCTTTCAAGAACCAAGCATTGTATATTATAAATATAAATATATTGATAGGTAAATTGTGCACCGGAGTATAGTGCAATCTATAAAGTGGTCGATCTTATAAAAATATATATGGATAAGATATAACTTATTTAAAAACTATATGTTAGATCTTCATTTTGTGATTCGTTGAGGATTTGGATGGATTATAAAGATCTTTTCTAAACGTCTACATGTATCAATGAAACCATGATACATCTCTGTAATAAGTACCATATAGTTTTTAAATAAATAATTTGTAGATAGATAAATATATAAATAGATAGATAGAGTAATAAACATATAAATATTTAACTTTGTTAAAAACGGGCAAAAGTTATCAACCGTTGGCTCATTTTTCCATTAAATACTTTTTAATCCCAATGTGCATCGAACGAACACTATAATACTTATTTCGCTGCACCTTATTATAACAACGTTCCATACAATATTTCAGCCAGATCAGACAAGTAGTTTCTGATAAAGGTGGAACGGACACACAAACAGACAGACAGACAGACAGACTGAAAGAAATATAATATAGAAATAGATACATTGATATATAAAGAAATGGATAGATAGATAGATAGATGGATGGATGGATGGATAGATAGACATATAGATAGATAGATAGATAGATAGAGAGAGAGAGAGAGAGAGAGAGAGAGAGAGAGAGAGAGAGAGAGAGAGAGAGAGAGATTTTTGTTTTTACGTCAGTCGAACCTTTGTATAGACCTCACCAAAATCGTGCTGAAGAATTACCTGGCTTGTACGTAGTCCATTTTGTTGATTGCAATTATTCGTTAAAACTGTAGAAGTGCATATATATATATATATATATATATATATATATATATATATATATATATATATATATATATATATATTTAACTCTGATACCGAAAACAGCAAGGCCCAGCGACGGCATACGGAATCGGGGAAGGTTTTACTCAGGAAAAACAAAGGAATGGTAGTCGTAATATGTACAAAAGCAACGTTGCCACTTTTATGCCATTCAATTGCAATTCCACGCCTGGCACATTTTTACTTTTCAAGTTCGTATTTTTCGTAAAAGTACTGATTCCGGTTAGAGATTGCTTTTGTTGATGATCCAAAATGTCTGCTCTTGTTAAGAAAATCGGACTTCTGCACAAATTTCAAAAAGATTATGTATCAAGATTTTCTGGACTACATGAAATCTCCTTCGGACCAGACCCCAGGCTAGGCATTGCTGAGTTGGAATCTGGACCAGATACCCTCCTCTCACTCTCCATCCTCTTCCTTGCTATGGCACACCGATTGTGCCTGGCTGGGGATTCCGCTAAATATGACTTTAGCCACCCCAGACGGAGACCGGCTAGCTGCTTATGTTGAGCTCAGAACAGAGGAATATTCTACCGCTGATAGTAAAACTAAAATAGTGAATATCTGTTGATTTTAACCTACTAGTAAAACTAAAATCGATATATCATCCCTCACAAGTGTTTCCTTACGTTTAACAAAATATCTGCACATTTAACATGTCTTTTTACGGTAATCGTGAAAAATAACGTTATAGTTAAATATGTAGAGATTTAGAAAGAATCGGAATCGGGATCGGTAATTGTATCGGAACCGGTAAAAATATTGGAATCGTCACATCCCTAATATATATATATATATATATATATATATATATATATATATATATATTAACTACATTTTCACCCCCAAAAAAGGCGCATTGCCACTTTGGTGTAGGGGGCTACTACCAGGGGCAGCAACTACTGGCGCACCATGTTGGGATTTGGGCAGCAAGATGTCGGTTCACGTTGCACTTGAACTTCTGCATGTCAGTACAGTTAGGGAAGCAGGAACCTGAAATGGAATTCCAGAGTCTAGCGGTTCTGGGGAAGAAACTATTGGAGTAGAAAGATCTTTTACATCTAGGGATCTCTACTGTGTGGGGGTGGGATTTAGCTGCCTGTCGGGTTTGTCGAGGGTGTCTACGTCGTGGGGGGCACAAGTGTCTGCAGTTCGTCAGAGCATTCACCATTAAAATACTTGTAGAACAGGCAGAGGGATGCAACGTTTCGTCGTTGGGACAGAGGCTGAAGCTTAGATGCCAGTTCAGGGCCTATCAGATTGGTGACTGTTTTTTTTTAACCTTGTCTAGGAGCGAGAGACTAGTAGCAGATGCACCAGCCCAAATGTGACAACAATACTCTATACATGGGTGAATGGTGGCCTTATAGAGGTACAGGATACTTTCAGGTGTCAGTAGTTTTCTAGCACGGTAGAGAGAGCCTACCTTTTTCGCAGCGGCCCTGGCAATGTTTTCAATATAATTGGTCCAACTCATGTTTCCTGTGAACGCTAGGCCAAGGAGTTTGAAAGATGTACTCTCAGACAGGGAGTCACTGGCCATTGCTATTGGTGGCAGAGAAGGTTTCTTGTAGTTATTGAAGGAAACCAGTTTAGTCTTGGCAGCATTGAATGTGACCATCCATTTATATCCCCATTCCACTACAGATTGGAGGTAATTCTCTAGTGTTTTTGCCATTTCTTTAGATATGAGTTCATTTGTTTTCCTGTCATGCCTGTTATAGAGTGTAGTGTCACCAGCATATATACCCATCTCAGAGGCAGTTTTGTCGGGGAGGTCATTAATAAATATTAGGAACAATAGAGGTCCAAGGATAGAACCCTGAGGCACTCCCGCATTTATATCACACTGTTTAGATGTACGACCGTCGAGGACAACCTAGATTTTTCTATATAAAGATAGAAATTTAAAATTTGTGATTTGAAAAAGTTAAATTTCAAATATCGAAATTTTATTATATGCAAGACAAAGAATACAGTATAGTCAAATATATTTCCTTAACCCATAAGTTTTTTTTATTGTATTTCATTATTCTGAATATATATATATATATATATATATATATATATATATATATATATATATATATACTAGCAGGGGTGCCCGGCGTTGCTCGGGTGTTTGGAGGTGTATGCTGTGCAAAAAGAGCAAAAAAACAAAAAGAAATGATTAATTTTTTAAAATTTGACCCCTATTATGACCCCTTAAAATTTATAGTTTCGGGCTAAAATCACTTTATTAAGTTAGATCCAGATTCAAGGAACCTATATCTAAAATTTCAAGTGTCTAGACCCAACATTGTCGGAAGAGTTTGGTAGAGTTCTTAAAGGTCAAATCGTTGAAATTTGACCCCTTAACAGCCAAATTTCTGTCTGACACCCGTCACATCGATTTTCCCAAATCTCAGTACCCGGTATTTCAAATTTCGAGTCTATTGACTAAAAATTGACAGAGTTATTGCGTAGGGAAATGTACACAGACAGACAAACACACAGACACACAGACACACAGACACACAGACAGACAGACAGACAGACACGTTCACTTATATATATATATATATATATATATATAGATAGATAGAATGGAACGAATACAAAGAGCAAGTGTTGTTTTCTATTTAATACCATTTTTCTTCTAGTATTCAAAGATAAATTCGCTTTTACTGTTTTCTGAGAAATAGAGAGTTATTCCCATTTTTGGACGTTCTCTTTCCAAATCAAACGAAGCCTGAGTATAAGTCTCTATTCCGTCTACAAAAGCAACCTCCTTCACAGAAGAACGGCACTATTTTCGCTTTGATAGATTAATAATCTGAAGAGAGTTCAGTGGATCTTTGCAAGTAGACGTCGACATTAATATAGCAATTTTGAAATCACCATATATATATATATATATATATATATATATATATAAAGAGAGAGAGAGAGAGAGTGTGTGTGTGTGTGTGTGAGAGAGAGAGAGAGAAAGAGAGAGAAAGAGAGATTCGTTGTTTATTTTTGAGGAAAAAAAACATCAAAACTAAAGAACTCTTTCTCTGATGAGAGGGTTTAAATCCGAAATTAATAAGTATTAAACTTAAAGAAAGAAAGAAAATAATGTTCTTTTCTTTTTTTTATATCTCAGCGTGTTTAAAACAGCTTGTTGATTAAATACACACACACACACCACACACACACACACACACACACACACACACACACACACACACACACACACACACACACACACACACACACATAAGAACAAGTAGAAAACATTTAAAGAACACTTTAAAAAAGAGTTAAAAATATATTTAATTTTAAAAAGGAAGCAAAAAAAATAAGTGGATAGTCCTTCACCTGCAGAGTTTCGAAGAAATACTTTCCTTCTCATCAGAGAGTAGGATTTAGCAAAATGCGGGATCGGATTTTGCTTGCAAAAGTATTTAATGAAACTACAAGTAAGTCATAGATCTTACTTGATAACAAATAGTGAAGCAGAGGGAATATGGCGAAGAAAAAGGTGATTTTACGTGAATGGATAGTCTAGTGAAGTGTAAAACATCCAGTAACGGTAAAATCCAAAAATCAAAATCCAAAAAAGTTGGTTAAGTTTCCTTTTCCACAAGTAAAATCCAATTTATATATATATATATATATATATATATATATATATATATATATATATATATATATATATATATATATATAATTTTTTTTATTATTCAATTTTCACCCCAAACAGAGTACAGTGCCACTTTGACATGAGGGGAGCTACTATCGGGCACATAAGTTGCAGGGATATTATGAAGGGAGATGAGCAGCAAGATGTCTGTTCATATTACATTTGAACTTCTGCATGTCAGCACAGTTCGGAAAGCAGAATCCCGGAAGGGAGTTCGAAGTCTTGCAGTTCTGGGGAAGAAATTATCAGAGTTGAAAGCTTTTTTACATCTAGGGATCTCTACTGTGTTGGGGTGGGATTTAGCTGCTTGTCGGGTTTGTCGAGGGTAATTACGTCGAGGCGATACAAGTAGTTGTAGTTCGTCAGAGCATTCACCATTAAAATACTTGTAGAACAGGTAGAGGGATGCAAGATTTCGTCGATGGGACAGAGGCTGAAGCCTAGATGACAGTTCAGGACCTATCAGATTGGCGACTCTCTTTTGAACCCTGTTCAGGAGCGAGACATAAGTAGCAGATGCACCAGCCCAAATGTGACAACAATACTCCATACAATGGCGAATAGTATGCAATAACTGTTGAATGTACATCATTGCATCCAGCAAAGCCGCCATCCGATGATAACATTGGGTTCAGACACGATTTAGGGGCCGAAGCATCATGACCAATCGCTCAGACTCAACAACATATGGCGATACTATCAGACTTGGTTAGATTGCATTCACTCTATAACGTTTCCAGATAGAGTTTTGCTGTTACAAGAAAAGAGCCCTTTTCTTGTAAGAAAAACATTAGATAGACCGAGATTCGAACCTTGTAAGCAAGGTTCAGAAATAGATTCAGAACGGAATTTGGCATTGTTCAGTTTCACATAAAATAGTTTAGAGATGTTGTTGGAAAAGGAATTTTTATTGTTCAGTTCTGTTTATGAAAACTGAATTCAAATAAGGTCAGAGAAAATAAAGAACAATGCAATTTAAATATGTTGAAAAATAGGTTAGGTCGAAAAATAGATTAGTGAGAATTCTTTGTCTGCAGAAGTGGTTTGGGGACATGTGCGAACCACGTATGTTTAGGCCACGTGAGTTTCCACGTGAGTGGGTCACGTTTAGAGCCATACATGGCGTAATAGCAGAAAAGCAGATTCTCAATATAGTTTTCTAGTTTCAGTGAGATTAAGACAGAGTCGAGTCCAGATCGAATCAGAGGAGGGTCCCCATTTAGAAGCGAAGGGTTAGAAAGCTTTAAACATGTAGAAACAACTTTGAATTCCTGGATGTGATCATCATTTCGACCGGTGAAATGGAATAAAAGAACATCTCATATTTTTGTAACTGCCGTCTTCGTGTCGCCTTTCTACCAAATTGAAGGTAATGTGAAATCATTTATATGAACATTATTCCCACTCATCTTTATGATGAATTTTGTGTATAACTCATCTAAGTAATGTGTCCCCCTCTCCATCTGCGAAATGTGTCCCCCTCTCCATCTAAGTAATGACTGTCCCCTCCGGCGTTAAAGAACTGATCAATCACTCTCCACTCTAATATATGGTAAAAGAAGGAACATCCACAGAACTGTAGAAGATTTAATGTCTTCTCTCTTCTCCCCCCCTCTGTAATATCTGTATAAATGTATCTTCCCCTCATCAATATATATGTCCCCATTTCTCTCTTTAAAAGACCCCATCTCTATGCAACATTGTTGTGTATTTATCTTATATTTTTTTAATGTATTTTTTCTTATTTGATGAAAACAAGAAAACCCATATTATCCAAGAACGTGGAAGTTTAGTTGGCAATAAAACCTCAGCATGCGAATTCCATAGGAAATACAACGATTTTCAGTTATTTCTGACCTGTTTTCGTTTGTCTTCATATCTTTCCAACTTGTCAAAATTTTCCTCAAATAATTCGATGATGAAAACTTTTCAAATGAATGATTCAGAGAGGGTTGCCTTAACAAGGCTTTTGGGAGTCCTGTACACCACCCACACACATCGAAATAAACATATACACGTACACATACAAGCATGCATACAAACAGATGCACGCAAACATACATACGCAAGAACACACACAAACACACATGACAACATGCACATACACACATACATGCATACATACACGCATGTACATACATAGGCACACTCACGTACACATACATGTACATGTAGAATATACATGAAGGAGCATTTATGATGACAATGATGATGGTTGTTACGAATAGGTGAATCCAACATGAATAAAAGAGTAAAACAATCCGAAATACACAGCACATAGAATAAACAGACGTTCGCTTCGCCGGCAGTACAGCTTTTAAAATGAACATGCGTTCATAATGGCACAAATCCTCAACGTTCATTACGACGATGATGGTTGTTACGAATAGGTAAATTCAACATGAATCAAAAAGAGTAAAACAATCCGAAATACACAGCACATAGAAGAAACAGACGTTCGCTTCGCCGGTAGTACAGCTTATATATATATATATATATATATATATATATATATATATATATATATATATATATAAGTAAATTTTTGGTACAGCAAAATGGAAGGAGAAATTTCAGAGGAAACATAATTTAATTTAAATACCAAAGAAAACAAAAAAAAAAAAACGGGCAGGTGAAATTAAAATTTCCTTAAGGCCTTATCGTCTGACCCTCTAAGAGGAAACGTCAGAATGATAAATGAAAAGCTAAGAATCGAATGAGGAAAGAGGGAAATTGGTTTCAGTTGGAAGAACAGTGAAAAAAAAAAATAAATAAATAAATAAATAAAATATCTCACTGTTCAGGTGGTTTTAAATCAATAAATATCTGATGTTTCAAAATCTTTTGTCTACACAGGCTAGGTCGAGAGTTGTTAATGACTAACGCCTCAATGATATTGAGATGATAGTTCGACCTCGCACTGTATAAAACAGAAAACCACCCATCGGAATATTGATCAGAACACCTATTTATACTCATCAGGTGATTACCAATGGCGGACTCATGAGCTTGGGAGTGCCCGGATGTTCTCGAAACCTGGTGTAATCGAATATCCGGAGGGATATGTTGGGATATTCTCATTTCTAATCTTTGGGATGTTTTGCCAACGTAGTCAGCTCCACACTGACAAACAAATTTATAAACAACAGAATTCCTTTGAATGGTTGGCAAAACATCTTTACGAAAAGAAGAGAAAAAGGTTCGAGTTGTGTAAACTACTCTAAGCTTAGTAGCTGGAAAACAACGTTGAGTAGCAGAAGAAATCCTTTTAACAATATGAAGGCCAACAGGACCTAACCATGGTAATTTTAAATAAATGGGACAACGTGATGGACCAATACGTTTAACACTATTAAATGTAGTAATTTTACGTTCAATAGTAGATTTTATTATATTTATGGGATATCCATTACTAAGAAAAATATTTGTGATTTCACCAAGTTCCGTATCAAGACGGTTTGGTGAACAAATCATAAGTGCAGTTTTTTTTTTTTTTTTTTTTTCACTGTTCTTCCAACTGAAACCAAATTCCCCTCTTTCCTCATTCGTTTCTTAGTTTTTAATTTATCATTCTGACGTTTCCTCTTAGAGGGTCAGACGATAAGGCCTTAAGGAAATTTTAATAATTTCACCTGCTCGTTTCTTGTTTTTTTTTGGTATTTAAATTATATATATATATATATATATATATATATATATATATATATATATATATATATATATATATATATATATATATGGTACTGGCCAGACGCAACGTTGCTTAACTGCGATGTTCTGGTAATTTAAATAAATAAATATTTATCATTTCAGCATTAGTGTTATGTTATTCATAACACTACCCGAAACATTTATTTCTGTGAAGTCTTATGAAATTATCGGATAGTTAACACGACTCCGGTAATCGAAAGATGTGTAACAAAGCTGATTTAAAACGGTAATAAAAATATATTTTGCTTTTTGCTCTACAGCAGTAATGAGCACTTTCTTCAGTTTTTTTTTTACCGTTTACTCATTTCGGGTTCGAATCTGTCCACTGGTGTTAATCGTGACACCCTGCACTGGAGATTCTAGAAAGAATGACACACTAGTGTCTGTAGGTATTTAATTATTATAGTAGAATATATATATATATATATATATATATATATATATATATATATATATATATATATATTCTTTTTAAAATATAATTATCCATTGACAACGTGCTTCGTCGTCTATGACTCATCAGAATTGTTGAATCTAGCAAGCCACTCTGATGAGTCGTAAACGACGAAACACGTATCAGTGGATCATTATATTTTTAAACCAATATATGTGCCGCTCCCCATATGGGGGTACCAAATTGGTTAAAGGGAAAATTATTCGAAACTCGCATTTAGGAAAAAAAAAGGCGCCTTCGTAAATAATTGAATTCATTCAAAACGTATTGCAAAAACAAAAACAAATAACACGCACACACACACACACATTTTAAAAATAATATATATATATATATATATATATATATATATATATATATATATATATATATATATATATATATATATATCCGATACGGATTTCCGATTCCGATAAATCGACCGAACACTAATATATATATATATATATATATATATATATATATATATATATATATATATATATATATATATATATATATATATATATATATATAAAATGAACGAACGGGCGAAACAAACCCTCCTTTTATATTTCAAGATAAAATGGCTCTTGAGAACCGGAGTTCCCGCCAATTTACGTTTTCCTCACGAAAACAAAGGAAATGTGCTTTTAGTTCGAATATAATCCATACAAAAACAACAACAGCCACATAAACAGCCTTTCTTCACAGAAGAGCTACAATCTGTTCGCTTTCACAGATTAATGATTCCGAGTTCTATGGATGTTTCTAAATTGTAGTCGGATATTTCTGGAATAAACTCGGGAATCGATTTCTTCTGCTATTAAATAATAACTCGATCATTCGACATCATTGGATTCGGAACAATTTTTTTATTATATTTTAGTGCTTTCTTTTTCTTGGGAAAACAGTTCAGTTATATACTAGCTGAGGTACCCATCGTTGACTGGGTTCAAAAACAGCCTACAGAAAATGGACTGTGATTGATGAAAATATGATAGGTTATGAAAAGTAGGGGATTGTAAAGAGATAGGTTTTGATACTCAAAAATTTTACACAACGCAAAATATGATGAAAGTAAAGATAATTTTCGCGAAAATATATTGTTTTTATATCAACTTTGTTTCCATTCGTAGCTAAGAGTGACCAACAAAATGGTGTTTCCTTACAAAGAGAAAATGTTATATATATAATAATATAAATATACAAGAAGTAAATGTTACCAGAGTCAATAAAAGTTACTTTTATGATAGAAAAGTTCATTGGTTTGTATTTTTAAGTAGTTTGTAAAAATAATTTTTTTTTAATTCACAAACTGGTTTAACAAAAAACAACAAAATGGCAGCGACTTTGAAATGGAAAGCCCCGTTTTCAATTTGAAGGAGGGGCACCTGAGCATTCTGTATTAACAATTTAAGAGAGTGCCATCAACGTAAGGAATATTTTAATGTTTTCAAGACATATTTTAAGAATATTTTAATGTTTTCCATTATTTTGTGCTTCAGGAATATTCGATTATGGCATGTGTAGTATATATGAAAATTAATTTAAGTAGTTATCGCCTCAAATTTCGCTTTAATTTCGGTTCGCTGACATTATTTCAAGTACAGAGCATTAAAAACTATTTCAAAACAAAAAAAAAAGCATGAACTGAACTTTTATTGACTATGGTAACATTTATTTCTTGTATATTTATTTGTTCTGGTAGTCGTTTGTTGGCTTTTCTGCTAAACACTCTTACTAAATAATATCGACGAAATATCTAAAAACAAAGAAACAAACACAGTTTTGAAAAATAATGAAGCTTTACTTACTTTAGTAAAATAATCCGAAACAGAAAAAAATGGGATGTTAAAAAAGTAAACACGAAATTCCTTTAGTTTTTTAAATGAAACAATCGATATAAATATGAATAAGAAGAAAATGACGCCCTTTTAAAGCAGAATTGCTTCGTTTCAGTTTAACAGTATTGAACGGTGTAGTATTGCGCCGTCGTATTAAGGGTTGTACTATTGTAATGTAAAGAACACGCAGAATAGGTTGTAATCAACTGAATTCCTTCTAGAACACTGAAAAATAAAGCTTAAACAGATATATAAATAAAAATAAAAAGGTTATGTAAATGTTTTTAAAAAGATACGTCCTCACGTGAGCAGGATTTTTTGCTTCTTTTGACACGACAACAAGTAACGTTCTTATTTTTTTATTATTATTTATCTGTTTATCTATTTTCGAAAGAGTGCCACGTGCAAGTGGAGAAGGAAAAAACTGAGTGATGCAAAATGTGTATCGAGAATTGTTTTTTTTGGGGGGGGCTTTCACTTTAATAAGAACGTGAAGGTGAATTTATTCGACGCAATATGATTCAACTAACAAAAATAAAAGCTAACGTGAATAAAGATTAAAGTTAAGGTGTTATTGTGGACCCTCATCCCTTTTAAAAAACCTTGTTAAACTTTGTGACATATTTACATTCTATGGGGGTCAGGCGCGAACGAACACCCAATAATTTTATTATACCATATTTCTTCAAACTGAAACCTAATTATCAAAGTATACTTACGCAGATAGATATGAAAAGTCTTTATTAAAGTTTATGCCTATTTCCATTATATGGAGGCCAGGCGCGAACGCAGGCTCCGCAATTTTATTATACAATCCCTATTTAAGTTAAAACATACTTATCAAAGTATTATTATGTACATCTATATCAAAAACACTTGTAAACTTTTTTTTAATTCTTAATTTTTTAATTTCCATACTTTGTGGACCCCATAATTTTAATGAATCATCATTATGCTAAATCAAACATGCCCATCCCTGTGTCTCGATACATCTTCTATCAGTATATGTGACCAGGATCAATTTTCTATAATAGTCAACCATATAGGAGCCGATTCGTGACCAGACCCACACACAGATCAGCTTTATATATATATATATATATATATATATATATATATATATATATATATATATATATATATATATATATATATTCCTTTATGTAAGCGTTGTTTAAATTTAAACTTAAAAATAAACCTTTAATTTGGTTATAATTAAATTTTCCATAAATAATCAGACCCCCCTTATACATATATATATATATATATATATATATATATATATATATATATATATATATATATATATAAGGCTGAACGTCTGTGTGTGTGTGTGTGTGTGTGGTCACGAATAGGTTCCTATATGGTTGACTATATTAAAAAACTGATGATTCATTAAAATTATGGGGTCTGCGTACGCGTCTGGTCCACAAAGTATTAGATATATACATGTTTAGATATATACATTTTTAGATATATACATTTTAGACATATAAATTTTTATATATATACATTTTTAGATATATACATTTTTAGATATATTCATTTTTAGTTATATACATTTTTAGATATATACATTTTTAGATATATTCATTTTTAGTTATATACATTTTTAGATATATACATTTTTAGATATATATACATTTTAGACATATAAATTTTTATATATATACATTTTTAGATATATACATTTTTAGATATATTCATTTTTAGTTATATACATTTTTAGATATATACATTTTTAGATATATTCATTTTTAGTTATATACATTTTTAGATATATACATTTTTAGATATATATACATTTTAGACATATAAATTTTTATATATATACATTTTTAGATATATACATTTTTAGATATATTCATTTTTAGTTATATACATTTTTAGATATATACATTTTTAGATATATTCATTTTTAGTTATATACATTTTTTGATATATACATTTTTAGATATCTACATTTTTTGATATATTCATTTTTAGATATATTAATTTTTAGATATATACATTTTTTGATATATACATTTTTAGATATATACATTTTTAGATATCTACATTTTTAGATGTATACATTTTTTGATATATACATTTTAGACATATAAATTTTTATATATATACATTTTTAGATATATACATTTTTAGATATATACATTTTTAGATATATACATTTTTAGATATATAAATTTTTAGATATCTACATTTTTAGATATATAAATTTTTAGATATATAAATTTTTAGATATCTACATTTTTAGATATATACATTTTTAGATATATACATTTTTAGATATCTTATACATTACTCATGTAGTTCTGGATATTTCCTATGAAATTTATAATGTAAGTATATTTCGGAGTCAAACGTGTAATTCTATTCATGCAAATATTCTACATGATTTATACTCGCGTAATATGTATGCTTTTATATATAATTGTTTTAAAAAGTTTTGCCTACCAAACTCCATCTCCAGTTTAAAGTCTACAGACATGAAACTTAATATATAACGTATTCGAAACTTTATATTTGAGTTTCAGCCGGGGAAAATCGGTGCAAAAATGTGAAAATAAAAACAATGGAATTTTAAAAGTGAAGGTGGAACGACGGCATTACGGATATGCATACGTAATGTAATAGTTATTGGTTCATGTTTTAATTGTTAACCTTGCAGCAAACGTGTCTTCATAGTTTAGGCATTAACATCGAAGGAAAAAGTAAATCGCAGGCTAAACATTTTGGTTTCGATTCTCGGTGGTGGCGCGTGAGTCATTTTTATTTTTTTAATTTTTAAATCATTAACATGTATTGGGTCCAATATAATATAATAATAAATACGAAATCTGTATTCATCAAAACATCATATTTAAGCGTATTTTACGACCCAGCAAGTTCGTATTCCTGTCTTTGTTTGTATTTTGTTTGTATGTTTGTTCACAATTTGATTGATATATACAAAAGGTCTATTACTTTCCACTTTCATTTACTTCTATATATATAGTATGATTTTTGCAAAATTTACGGTCAAGTGTAACCTCATTTGCATATTACATTAAAGAAAATCGATTTTACTAAATAGCTGCATGTTAGTTATTGTTTTTAGTGAGAGAATTGTTTTAAGTGTTTTATTTAAGACTTTTATTAAAAAGTCGATTTATGTTGATAATATATTTAATTTAATTTATTTTGAATTATTATTACTGAAATCGATTATTTTAGACACCGGTTTCGAGTTATTTCCCCTGGGCCCCACCTGTTGTCTTCTATAATATAAATCTTACCTGTTTATTTAATTGTATGTATGTATGTCTTGCAAAAAATTTCGACAGAGGCGATGGATTTTTATGAGATCGATATCATGTTAAAGCTCGGCCCTTCGGAGGACAAATATCGAAAAATTGGCCAAAAACATTAATTCCTTCACCCTCAACTGGGCACGTTTCTACAGGGAGGGGTCGCTTTTTTCGCCGATATTTTCGAAAGTCATCGCCTCTTTTCGATTTTCTAGCCTTAATTTAAACCAACGTCACATCTGGTTTGGCGATGGGCGCAATAGCTAACGCGTCATGTTTTTTTTTCACTTTCTTTTCCTCCTTCACGTTACGGGGTCGAACTTGTCTTCCTTCAACCTCTGTTTTTTTTTGCGCTCGCAATTTTCCCTTTTTTTGTGTTTAACCAACACCCTTACACACACCTCCACTTTCTTTTCTGCCTTCGCGTCACGGGTTTGACGGGTTATATTATATAAATTTCATCTGTCTGTTAGTGTGTGTGTATTTATCTATGCATATTTGTATGTCTACCTAAAACTTTCGACAGAAGCGACTGATTTTCACAAGATTTGTATCATTTTGAATTCGGCCCTTCGGACGAAAAATATCGAAAAATTGGTTTAAAAACATTAATGCTATCACCCTCAACTGGGCACTTTTCTACAGGGATGGGTAGCAAAAAGTCGTTCCTACATGATAAGTTAGTCAAAAACGCATGCGCAAAAAGTTATTTCTTAATTGAGTTTACATATAAAAAAACGACCTAACTTCGCTCACGCGATCATAGACCAGTCATTATAGTGGCACCGTCGTTATCTAAAGATTGCACGTTCGAACCGAGATACCAGATATATTGTTTTTCAAATTTAAAATTTTTAATATTGAAAAGGGGTTATTTATGCAATTTTTTTCGTTCCTTTTTTCCATTACATTCGCAGTTTTTGTTTTCCCGATTTTTTAAAGAAGTTTTAACATTTAAACACAATTATTTATGCAATTTCGCTTATTCCTTATTTTGCATCACGTTCGTTGTTTTTTTTGTTTTTGTTTTTCCTATTAAAAAAGTATTATTAAAAAAGGGTTATTACTTTCGCTTATTCTTTATTTTCTATTTTGTTTTGATTTACCTCCCCCAACCTCACCACACCCGGGCAACGCCGGGGACCCCCGCTAGTCTATATATATAAAAGCGAAAATGTATGTATGTATGTATGTATGTATGTATGCATGTGTGAATGTGTGTATGCTTGTGTGTCTGCTAAAAACTTTCGACAAACTGAACAAAAATTCACAAACTTGATCTCATATGAAAGCCCCATCCTTCGCCCGAAAAATATCGAAAAATTGGCCCAAACCGTTAATTTTTTCACCCTGAAATCAACACTTTTATACAGGGGAGGGTCAGCAAAAACCGTCCTCTCATGACGAAATCGGTTGTACGTCAGACAACGTCATAACCTGATTTAGTTTTAATATTTGAAGAACTGACGCAATTTCATGTACGTCCTGTGGACTCCAGTTGGTTAGAGCGTTTGGTCATTATCTAAAAGTTTTGTGTTCGAATCGTGGTGTGAGATGTCTATTTTTTTTTTTTTCGATTTTTTAAATTTTAATACTGAAGCAGGGTTATTTAAGCCATTTTTCACGCAACGTTCGTTTTTCTGTTTTTTTTTTACTTCGCTTATTCTTAGGTTTTCATTAACACCCCCACCCTCTACCGACCACACACACACACACACACACACACACACACACACACACACACACACACACACGATTTTTTAAATTTTAATATTGAAACAGGCTTATTTAAGCCATTTTCACGTGTTTTTTTTGCTTTTTATTTTTCAGATTTTTTAAAGTAGTTTTAACGTTCGTTTTTCTGTTTTCTTTTTTGTTTTTGTTTTTTCGATTTTTACATTTAACATCGTTCGTTTGCCTTACGTTAGTTTTTTTTGTGTGTTTTATTCTTGTTTTGATTATCCCCCCACCGCCCGTGTACCCCCGCGTTCGTTTTCCTGTTTTCTTTTTGTTTTTTTTTTACTTCGCTTATTCTTGTGTTTTCATTAACATCCCCCCACCCCGCCCTAAACATCCAAACATTCGGGCAACGCCGGGTACCCCCCTAGTCTATTACATAAATCTCAAACGTCGGTGTGTGTATGTCCGCTAAAAACTTTCGTCAGCTGAATCGGATCGAATCGAAACTGATACCATCTGAAAGAGTGGTCCCTCGGGCGCATACTATCTGAAAATTAGAAAAAATAATTATTCTGTGGTGGTCAACTGGACCATTTCTTGCAAGGAGGTTACTTTTGCAAGTCACGTACGCGTTTATGTTTATAAAAGTTATTTTTTCAGGGTCACGACATCATAAGTCGCCCACCGCGGCTATTTTCTGCGGTTACACAGGTATTCGCTGCTATTTTGACTGAAACAAAAGTTGTTTTGATTCATTTGGTTGGATACAGGTTGTCATCTACTTCTTTCGTTCTGTTCTGGGGATTGCGCAATATCCTTAGTATAGCAGCACTATCCAAACCGAATTCCATGTCCACCGCTCTATAATAAGTCATAAATAAGAAATCTGCATAATCTGATCTTGAGCACGTTGTACAATAGGGAAAGAGGTGGCGTTACCTTTTATGCATCTAAAATTCAGCTTCTATATCATCGACGCTCTGATCCCCATCTGGCATCAATTGAAATGAATGGCTCTCGTCTTGGGAAGACTTAATGTTTTGACAAGCTTCTGGGCTTGACTTTTACTCCTGATCTGAGATGGAATACGTACATCAAATCCGTTGCAAAGGTTGCTGGAAAAATGGTGGAATCGTTCTAGAGATCCAGTAAATATCTCGTTGCTGATGCAATTCTCTATCTATATAACAGCCAGGTACGTCCATGAATGGAGTACTGTTTCCACATCTTGGCAGGAGCTGCCAGAAAGGACTTATCCTGCCTTTAGAGAGTTCAAATTAGACTTCGTAGCCTAGTAGGGGATGCCCTTTTCTCTTCCCTGCAACATCTTTCTCACAAAAGAGATGTTGCGAGTCTGCCTCTGCTTTATCGTTATTTTCATGGCAAGTGCTCGTCTGGACTTCAATCTATGGTTCCTCCTCACCAAACTTTCACGACAAACATTCGTCTAGCTAAAAACAGTATCAATAATTTCACCCACTGTTTATCTGTGCCTAAACCTAAACGTAGATTCCATGAACAAAGTTTATTTCTTAGAACTGCACGCCTGTGGAACTGTCTTCTGTTTGCCTGTTTCCAGCTGACTGGATGAGCCGTTCCACTTAAGTAAACAAATTTACCGAATTTCCATTACTAACGATTACTATATTGTCTAATTGACTACTGTACACTCTTAACTTTTATCCTTGAGTGGCCTCTGGACCTTGATAAGTGGTGATGTATTTGTAAAAAAAAAAAAAATTATAATATTTATGTATATTTTACGACCGGGCAATTCCAAGCAGTCTGCTAGTTGCAGTATAAGTTGTAACTTAATTTTGAAACAAAAATAAATGTGTAGGTGTAAATAATAAGCTTAACATTTGCTGAAAATAAAATGAATCAAAAGATTTAAACTATTTTGATCTTTTTTATTTATTGTCACAATATAAGCGTTTCAAAATATTGGCACATTTTTTTCTTTTCATAAAAATAAATTTTGGTTTTTTCCCCTAAAAAACAAAAAAACAAATAAAATATAATTAATTAAGACCAAAACAAATATAATTAATGCAGAATATAATAAAATTTTTAAAATAATGAATGAAGCAATCTTAAAAAATGGCGGTGTGATAACGTAAACTCTACAATGAGATTACCTTAGAGAATTATTTTATAGATAGGCCATTAAATTATATAGTATATTATTGATTAATTATTTATACAGGAGATCGATTATATATCAATTAAAAATCAATCATATACATTATCGATGAATTGTGTATAATATAATATAGATTGATTATATGTACATGTATGTGAGTTACAGATCAACAGTATATCTTTCCTCCTCTCTCTGTCTTTGTCTCTCTTTGTCTCTCTCTCTCTCTCTCTCTCTCTCTCTCTCTCTCTCTATATATATATATATATATATATATATATATATATATATATATATATATATATATATATATATATACCGTGGCGTCTTTAAATCAAAAGTACGCTAACGGAAATAATTTATTGCACGGGCATCCTCCCCCCTTTTTAAAATTCATCATTCAATAAGGTGAAAAGCTATAGCAAACATATATATGAGTATTTTAACCATAGTTACTGATTTCAAAAGGCGAAAAATTAAAAGATACATCTGCCTTACTTTTAATGCTAGGTTTATTTATGGTGTCTTTTAAATTTAATAAAAACCCTTCAAAATTTGCTGACGAGGAGACCTTGCTTATTAAAAAACTATATGTAATAATTATTGTCCGTAACTTGATGTCTACCACAATAAAAAGCACTGTTTTCCGAAACGATCGTACATATAATTGATTTTGTTGTTGTTCCTTCTGATGAAACGGATTTTTAATTTAATTATAATTTGATTTTTAAATTTTAAATTATCAATCACATTACTTAACACACACACACACACACACACACACACACACACACACACACACACACACACACACACACACACACACACACACATATATATATATATTCAAGCAAATATTATTAAATGCAACGGAGAGACTTTGCTTTATTATTCTTTTTTTTAATTTTTCGATTTTCCGTATAATCTTTTTGTATCCAAATCAAAAATATTAATAAAAGTTCCATAATTTTTGCTGTCACGAGCGCTTTCGATTCGTCCATGAATCATCATCAGGTGTTAATGCAAAAGTGCGTAGGAGCAAAAATGAGAATTACAAGTGAAAACTAAAATATACAGTAAACGGCGATAAGTGAACATATATAGAGTCGATGAAAAGTCGATTAAAAGTATAAGTCGATTAAAAATTCGAGTAATAAAATCAGTAGGTTCGTGGATACCGTTAACAAATTCCGTCCAATACAAACTACGCAAGACATTTTAGAACTTTACAGCTTTTCTCGAATTTAATATATGTAGGTTGAAGAGTTCTAATATATGACGCGTCAAGAATTTTTAATTTTTTAATATTATTCTCATGTTTTATGATTAATATATATATGCAAACTAATATAAACAAAAATACCAGGAAATATATAGAAGGCCACTTGTTAATACACAAAGAAAGCTGACTCACTCCTCTCCATATATATATATATATATATATATATATATATATGTGTGTGTGTGTGTGTTTATATATATATGTTTGTAACATGTCTTCTTCCTAAGATTAAGGGTGGTGGAGTTTGATCAACACTGCTGGGGAACCATGATGTAACATGCTGTTTTGTTTTTAAATCCCCGAAACAGTGTTTCATGGTAAACAACTGATGACCCCTTGAAAAATAAAATATTGGTATTATAGTAAATTCGAGAGCGAGTTGATGCAGTGATTGCAGGTGATTAAATGACTTACTGACTAGATGGTTTTCTAACGAATGATAAAAAATATTTTTTTGTATAGTTTTAAAGGTTAAAAACTTCAAAGACTATATATATATATATATATATATATATATATATATATATATATATATGAAAATGTATAAAAAATACGAAAAGTATAAAAGCTTATAACTTTTCTTTATTTGTTTTCTATTGGTGACGTGCAGGAATACAAAATAATATTATTTTACAAGTACATATTTTCGACCGATCCTTCAATCTTCCTCAGTCTAGTGAATATATATATATATATATATATATATATATATATATATATATATATATATATATATATAACAAAGAGAGAGAGGAATTGCTAGTAATCCGAACCTTTGTCTGATGAACGCACTTAGTGCTGAAAATATGAGCGAAGATAACGAAGTATCTGATTGGCTTACTAGAAAGCCTAACATCATATGAATATGTAAAAACATGCGGTAACAGCATTAGCCTGAATAGTCCTCACGAGGATGAAACGCGGAAAATTCTGTGTAATTTAAATGACATACATATTTTCATAATTTACTATACGTACATATATTTATCGTACGGTTCCTAATATGCGAAAATATGGATTTGTTTATATTTGTTTAATTTTTGTTATTTCTGTTGAGGGAAATAATTCATGCTCCGCCCCCCCCCCAAAAAAAAACAAAAAAAAAAACGAAAAGATGAGAGGATGGGATGCCTTCTCTCGACAACTTTGAATTAATCAAACAAACGATAAAATTAATCTCAGGGTGTTGTTGTTGTTGTTGTTGTTGTTGTTGTTGTTGTTGTTAAGGATCATTCGTTTATTTCGTATGAATCAAACGATTATTATTGGTATTCATTTCTCCGATATCTTTCTATTTATAATTCTTTCTAGAAACTATAAGATGGAAAAGGAACAAATAAAAACAAAACAAAACAAAACAAAACAAAAACCCGTCAGTCTCAAACCGTCCTCTTGTCGATACAACGCACGAAAGTCTTTTTGCCTTTCTTTCCTCAACTTGGAACAAATCCTCGTGTATTCGATATTATCTTCCACCGTTCGTTCTAAGTTGTCCAACCAAAATCTTCACTAAACTCCATGCTTTAGAATTAATTCCATTTAACAGTTACCAATTGTGTTGGTTGGTTGGTTGGTTGTTTTTGTTTTACGGCATATAAACCCTTTTCAGGTTATTAATGCCGAATCCAGTGATTTTGAAGAACAAGTTTTTAATAGAATATATTTGTTTTTATTTTTATTTTTAAGTCGGCTTCTATTTAACCCATAGTTGGGATCCTAACGGGCACTACCAGTCCAGGTTAGATTGGACCTGGGAGCAATGGCAATTAAAGGGTGGCTCCACACTCCCCAAAGCCCGCAAACTGGGGCCTCACCATCGGATATAGTTTAAGGTCATATCCAAGACCACCAATGCAAATTAATGGCATGCGTTCACCAATGGGCGAACCAGAAAATTATGCTTGTCCTTTCTTTTCTACATTTTCTGCTGTCATTTTACATGCTAAGCAAACACGAGGTCGTTTGCGAGAGTGGTGATTTCTATTTTCATTATATTGGGTTTTACGGAAAGGACCACACAAAGATTGCCAACATCTCTTGTTGAATTTGTTTCTGTGAAAGGAACTGAATTTGAACGCCCAGATTGTCAGTCTGTGTTGTTAACGAATTAGCCATCATCACCTCCCGGTGTTGTATGTGAGAAGACGATAACACCTCCTGGCAAAAAAAAAAAAAAAAAAAAAAATCTCCCCTGACTGAGGTATACATCCGATTGAGGGCCGCTCGTTAATTTAAAATATTGCCTAGAGACTTTTTATTGAAAGTGGAAGCTGTATCTGTACCTCTAAAAAGCCCCCATTCGACCACGCATGGAATATTGTTGCCACATCTGGGCTGGTGCATCTACCACTAGTTTCTCCCTATTATACAGAGTCCTAAAAAGGGTCTTCAATCTAATAGGTCCCACTTTGTCAACTGAGCTCCAACTCCGATCCCATCGTTGCAATGTTTTATTCCTGCATCTGTTTTACAATTACTTAAATGGAATATGCTCTGATGAACTCATAACACTTGTGCCCCATCTCGATGTACATACCCCCAACAAACCCGTTTAGCAATAAAAATACAACCCTTAACTGTTGAGATCCCAAAATACCAGAATACTGTATACTCTAATAGTTTCTTCTCTTGGACTGCCAGACTTTGAAATTCTCTCTGTGTTACCTGTTTTCCTGGCTTTACTGGCGTGCAGAAGTTTAAATGTAATGTTAACCGATATTTTGCTCATTTCCCCTAAACATGGCTTCAATTATTTATGTCCAAGTGACGATATGCTTTATTTGGGGTTAACATCGTGAAATTTAAAACGCTGTCTCAACGTACTAGGGCAGGGAAAGGGTAGTATGAACCCTAACATCTTCGCTGAATTGAATTGTTAGTCTGACAGTTTAAAATAAAATTAAAAAAAATGAAAATATGAATTTTTCCGAACTCTAATGTCATCTGTTATTGCTGTTTCGGTGCCGTTTAACATGCAAATCTAAATATGAAAAAAAAAAAAAAAAAAAAAAATGAAGGAAAACATAAATTTACCGTGGAAAAGGAAAAACACGTATATAGATGAAGTGTGAACGGTGACAATACACATATCTGAATTTGTTTGGATCTGTAGCAGCTGCGACTACAGGTAGCGGCGACATATTGGTTTATTCGCCCAAATCGTTGGTTTATAAGTTCATGACTATTCATAGTAAACCCATCAAACATGTCACCCAATTCATTTATTTAGGGCATAAACTGACTTTTTCCAGTCATCACGAGACGACATTGAAACACCGAATCGGGCTGGATTGAACGGCTTTCCAAAAACACAGCACCGTTCTAAAATCAAAAAGATAACGACGATAAGTTAAAATATATAGAGTCGATGAAAAATCGATTAAAATATAAGTCGATTAAAAATTCGAGTATTAAAATCAGCAGGTTCGTGGATACCGTTAACAAAGTCCGTCCAATACGAACTAAGCAAGACATTTTAGAACGTTACTGCTTTTCTCGAATGCGATATCATTTATAGTACGAAAAGTATAAAAGCTTATAACTTTTCTTTGTTCGTGTTCTATTGGTGACGTGCAGGAATACAAAATAATATTATTTTACAAGTACATAGTTTCAACCGATCTTTCAGTCTTCATCAGTGTAGTGAATATATATATATATATATATATATATATATATATATATATATATATATATATATATATATATATATATATAACACGAGACGACATTGAAACACCGAATCGGGCTGGATTGAACGGCTTTCCAAAAACACAGTACCGTTCTAAAATCAAAAAGAGTGCCGATAACATTAAAGTAAAGTTTATTTAATTTATGTCTGCCCAGTAGTTTTATATGACTTTGATTAAAAACCTGGCCAATCGCATTAAAGTGTTTCCAGATCACGTAATGCGTTTCATTACGGGACATCGCCTGATCGAAAAACCCAAATATCCACCCTTCGTCTAACTACCCTACCCCCTCTATTTGATAAAATCAAAAGTGAAACTGATCGACCATTGGCCTTTGACTAGTGAACAAATGAATATATGTGATGTGTTTTATCGTTTATGTAGAACTTTACTTAATCATCCATCATATCGACACTCATCTCTCTCTCTCTCTCTCTCTCTCTCTCTCTGTATATATATATATATATATATATATATATATATATATATATATATATATGTATATATTTATATATATATGTGTATATATATGTATATATATGTATATATATATATATTGTATATTGATATTCATATTAAAATTCCCTTTATCTGTATATTAAAAAAAACAAAAAACTTTGTTATATATGCGTCGTTAAATCGCATTCATCTGTAAAAATCTACCTCATTTTCATGTTGCTTGAAACTTTCATTTTAATAAATTCCCTATTAGTTTTTTTTTTTCAGTTTTCTCATTGGATGATCATCTTTAGGTACCTATCACGTGTAATTATATTCATAAAGATATTCTACATTATTTATACTTGCGTAATATTAAAGTAAAAAATATTATAATAAACACAAATCTCTTTCTATATATATAATTGTGTATGCGTTTATATATTCGTTAGAAGGCAAAAGAGGCAGAGGAAAGCCAAGGAGAAAGTGGGGAAAAATATTTTTGATTGGACATCACTCAACAGTTAGGCGTCCATCAACCAACTTGTTCTGGATTGGAAAGAATGGCGAAAAATAAGTCACGTGGGTTCGCAATCTGCATCAAGCAGAAGATGCGACTCATAATGATGTGGCCACTGGGTCTATTGTTGAATTTTTCTACTTGAAACGTCTTTCAAAATGTCTGGTTTTGGTAAAAGATATAAATAAAGGAAAAGAGTAAGATTCGTTCATCACGTGGCGGAATTAAATTCCTCGTCTATCGTATTGATCATCTCCTCCGTAAGGGCAACTATACCCAGAGAGAGAGAGAGAGAGAGAGAGAGAGAGAGAGAGAGAGAGAGAGAGAGAGAGAGAGAGAGAGAGAGAGACGTTCCATCCGTTTATTTGGCTGCCGTCATTGAATATTTGCTCAGGTTTTAGAGTTGGCTGAAAATGCTGCGAGAGGCAACAAGAAGTTCAGAATCATCCCCCGTCACTTACACATTTTTTAAAGAGGAATCACCCCTTATCAAGACTCAGAGGATACTCGAGGATAATGAGTGTAAGATGGTCGGTGCGACAACAGCTCAGTGAAAGATTTTGGTGAAAAGTGATCAAAATTGGACGATGTAAGGGCACGGACTAGCAAGAACTTGTTCACAGTGGACTTAAGGACATGTTTACGTCAGCTGGGAAGCAAGTCAGTGAAACAGAGTTCCCCATGCAGGAAGTTCTAGGAAAGAAACTTTGTTCATAGAATTTGCATTTAAATTGTTGTCAGGTGTCTAAGGTAAGGGTTAATGAGTGTACGGAGGTAGGTACGATAACAGCGGAGTGAGCGTTTCTGGTGGAAAGTGGTCGGAATCGGACTACTTAAAGACATAGGCTACGAAGCACTTGTTCACATTAGAATTGAAGACCGACACATTGTAATCAGCTAGGAAGCAGTTCAGTTGAACAGAGTTTCGCAGGCAGCCAGTTTTAAGAAAAGAATCTTTTTTCATGGAATTTTCGTTTAGATTTGGGCATTGATAGGAGAAACTTGTATGAAGCGGTCATAGCTTGAGTACTTTTTGTGAAAGTTTGGTGGAGCAGGGGGGCCTGATTGAAGCTCAGAGGAGTCACTAATAAAGACAAAGAATTGAACACACGTTTTTATATATATATATATATATATATTACACAGACATCACCACATTATCAAGGCCAAGAGGCCACTCAGGATAAGGGTTAAAGAGTGTACAGTAGAAATTGGAAAATATAGTAATCGTTAGTAATGAAAATTCGGTAAATTTGTTAATTTATATGGAAGGGCTCATCAAGAATTTATTTACGTTAGACTTGAACACAACCATATTGTACTCAACCGTAAAGCAGGAAAATGGAAGACAATTCCACAGGCGTGCATTCTAAGAAAGAAGCTTTGTTCATGGAATCTACGTTTAGGTTTAGGCACAGATAAAGAGTGGGTGGGGGAATTATTGATAGTGTTTTCAGCTAGACGAGTGTTTCTTGTGAAAGTTTGGCGAGGAGGGTACCATAGACTGAAGCTCAGTCGAACACTTTCCATGAAAATAACGATACATCAGAGACAAGCTCGCCACATCTCTTCTGTGAGATAGAGGTTGCAGGGAAGAGAAAAGGACATCTCCTACGAGGCTACGAAGTCTATTTTGAACTCTATCAAGGCAGGACAAGTCCTTTCTAGCAGCTCCTGCCCAGATGTGGCAACAGTATTCCATCCTTGGACGTACCTGGCTCTTATATAGATAGAGAAATTGTATATACAGACATTTTCTACTGCTATTTATTGTCAGACTAATTCGCTGATTTTTGTTCATTGTTGAATGGCTTCTGTGCGGGTCATTTCAATAGAATCACTTGCTCCGTGGCTTAATTTAGTAACTTTTAATAGGGACATTTGATAAAGAAAAGGAAGTTAGTAATGAGTGGTTGAGCATCGGCGATTGGAGGAGACGTAATCAATTTCGACATTTCTTTGTTCAGCCAAGACAATAGTTTTGCTATTATTCATCACTAATATATATATATATATATATATATATATATATATATATATATATATATATATATATATATATGCCTTATTCATTACTACTGTGAGTGTGTGTATATGTATACATACATATATATATATATATGTTATTCATTTTATTCATCACTACTATATATATATATATATATATATATAATATATATATATATATATATATATATATATATATATATATATATATATATATATATGAACAAATGATTAATAACACATGTTAAAAAACATCTTGAAAAAGAGTAAAAAACATATTTAATTTTAAAAAGGAAGCACAAGTGGATAGTCCTTAATCCGCGGAGTTTCGAAGAAATACTCTCCTTCTCATCAGAGGGCAGGAATTAGCGAAATGCGGGATCGGATTTTGCATGTAAAAGTATTTAATGAAACCACAAGTAAGTCACAGATCTTACTTGGTTAAAAAAAAAGGGTGAGGTAAGGGGATTAGGAGGTAAAAGAAAAAATGATAAAAAGATTTCACATGAATGGATAGTTCGGTGAAGGGTAAAAAATCCAAGAATGGTAAAATCCAAACACAGTCGAATTAAAAACTTCCAATCCAACAGGTAAGTTCTAAAGTTACGCGATTCTTTTGGAACTTTCCTTTTTAAAATTAAATATGTTTTTAACTCTTTTTCAAGAGGTTTTTTTAACATGTTTTATTAATCATTTGTTCATATTATAAGCTCTATTTCCTTTTCGGTTTTATTGAGCTTTTACATCTGGTTGAGATTACTTTACATGTAAATATTAACTCTTTAATATTTATAATATATTTAAGTTTACCATTTTGATTACCTTGGTAAACTTATTGTAATTTTTATTTCATTGTACACACACACACACACACACACACATATATATATATATATATATATATATATATATATATATATATATATATATATATATACTTCAGAATAGTTTTCTTAACAATCAGTTGGTATGGAAACGTATGATAATAAGGTTTACAAAATATTACTGGCAGTAATATTATATAAGTTATCCCATAAGAAAGAATTGCTCGATATGCAAGATAGAGCAAATAAATTAAATTGTGATTCAATGAATTTCAAAAAATTGAAAGGTAAATTAATTATGTTGACTTTGACTTTCCATGTCTTACTGACTTTAGCAAATAGGGTGCATACCTTTATAAATATTTGCTAATATTTTCTCTCCTCTGATGAGATGGTAGACATCGAAACCCTATAGGTTAAGGAGATTAATATACTAAAGTATTCTTTGTCCTGCTTAGAATAATAAAAATCTTTGATATAAAACCCAACCACTTCATTTCAATAAAGGTCTTTTGAAATTCATTGAATCACAATTTAATATATATATATATATATATATATATATATATATATATATATATATATATATATATATATATATATATATATATATATATATATATACAGCGAAACAGTACTGTATGTGGATGACTATAATGCTCCTCACCTTGAGTTGAGCATATTGAGAAGTGAAACACGAATTACCATTAGCATATAAGCGACGCTCTTTGTGTAAACAAATCGAGCGGAGGTATTTCGGACGATGTCAAAACATCGTTAAACTCACTGCTCGTTCAAGCAGCCGCCAATAGCGTAATGGTTAGGAGCCTTGACTGCCGTACAAACGGTCGGGTTTCAATCCTGGCTTGAGGTAGTTGCCTGTGAAACAGCGAAACAGTACTGTACGTGGATATAGTGATTTAAACGTTATGAGAAGTTTTTGAAGCATGAAAAACGATGTTACTTTTTGTATTTAATATTTTTATTGTTATTTTTTATATTTCCGCTCTTGGTCACAAAAAAGTATCGAGATGAAAACAAAAAGAAAAAGAAAGTCGTTGAAAAACTGGAAATTTGCAGTGTGAACAGCGTTCATTCCTAGCAATGATGTTCTAAAAAGCTCACGTGGATTATTTAAGCCGTTTGTGGAAGAAGATTGTATTTTTTATTTATTTATTTTTTTTTTTTAAATGTTGCAACGTTTAATTCAAACTGCAAAAATGAGACGCAATTTATTTCATTATGTATATTGGAATTGAAATGAAATTGTTAAACGGTAATAATAATGTAATTAATAGTTATGATAACGATAGTACAGTAAAGTATTAATAACAAAGTGGATAGTTTTAAATAATAATAATAATAATAATAATAATAATAATAATAATAATAATAATAATAATAATAATAATGAAACTCCCGAAGGGGGCAGAGTTAAAGACAATATCGGCTTTTTAATGGGGAGTAAATTCCGTCCTCCCCTCTGTAGAGATAAAACGCAGGATATGGACAAAAATATATAAATAAATAAGTAAATAAATAAATAATAATAATAATGATAATAATAATAATAATAATAATAATAATAATAATAATAATAATAATAATAATAATAATAATAATAATATTTTTGTGACCAAGAGCGGAGGTCCGTTTGAAACATAAAAAATAACATTAAAAAATATTAAATATTAAATACAAAAGGTAAAATCGTTTTTCATGCTTCAAAAACCCCTCATAACCTTTAAATCACTATCCTAGATACATACGTGGAATTTAACATTATATATATATATATATATATATATATATATATATATATATATATATATATATATATATATATATATATATATATATATATATAGTGATTTTGGGACTTGGTTCGAATCTATCAACCAGCAGTAATTATTAATTCTTGAACTGATGATTGCGTATGCATGAAAATCATGTTTAATACTTATTTCTAAATATATGCTTATATTTTATCTCAGAGCAGTGCGCGTACACACACACACACACGCACACACACACACATACACACACGCGCGCACACACACAGACACACACAGACACACACATATATATATGTATAGACAGCAGTGATGAATAAGATAAGATATATATAGGTATTTAATAATTATTATAGTAAATAATTATATATATATAATATATATATAAAAAGCTGAACCTCTGTCTATGTGTGTGTGTGTGTGTGTGTGTCTGGTCACGAATAGGCTCCTGTATGGTTGACTATTTAAAAAAAAACTGATTACATATAATGATAGAAGTATCGAGGATCAAGAATGGGTATGTTTGATCCGGGAGAACGGTGATTCATAAAAATTGCGGGGTCTGCCTTCGCGCCTGGACCCCAAAGTATGGAAATAAAAAATGAAAAAAAAAAACCGTTTACAAGGGTTTTTGATATAGATGTACATAAGAATACTTTGATAAGTATGTTTCAACTTAAATAGGGATGGTATAATAAAATTGTGGGGTCTACGTTCGCGCCTGTACGCCATGGAAATATGGCACGAACTTTTACAAACCAATGAACTTTTTTACCATAAATATAACTTTTATTGACCATGGTAATATTTTTTTCTTGTATATTTAGATTATTATATATATAACATTTCTCTTTGTAAATAAACATCATTTTGTTGGTCACTCTTGGCTACGAATGGAAACAAAGTTGATATAAAAATATATTTTCGCGAAAATTACCTTTACTTTGCTTAGGGTAAAATTTTTGAGTATCAAAACCTTTGTTTTTACAACCCCCTCCTTTTCATAAGCTATCATACTTTCATCAATCACAGTCCATTTTCTGTAGGCTGTTTTTGAACCCAGTCAACGACGGATACTTCTGCTAGTATATATATACTCACTTTTCCTTACTGTGAGCTAAAACATACCCCAATAAAAACAATATGTTCTCAAAATAGGAAATCACTTTCTCCCCAAAAGAGGAAATCACTTTCTCCCCAAAGAATATAGCAATTCCAGGACACAAACAATGCACAATGAACATGATCTAGGCAGTTAAAGAGTTTACCAGAAGAATTAGATGGAAGGTGTATCACCACACCATGAAAAATCCGAGAATAATAACAACGCTGCCACTTCGGCTAATGGCTTGGATGGAAATCATACGGAGGAAAACAGCATGAACTATAGTAAAATTTACCGGATAAAAACCAGAATGTGTCCACCACAGTTGTAATCCTTGGAACTTTTCGAACTGGACTTAATAAATATGGTAAAGGGTTTAAAAGTTAAAAAAAAAGCATGAGTATTTAAACCCTGAGCTAAGAAACATTAGTAAGACTTTAAAAAAAAATAGTGGGCAATCCTAACCTTATGATTCCAGCAGATAAAACTGTGAACATTTACAGTATGAATCTTCAAACATATAACAATCTCATTCTAATTGAACTTGATAATAAATATAAGAAAGCAACCGAAGAAGATCTCTATAGGATTAACTTGCTAGCACTGAAAATTTGTGAGAAAATAGATATTCAGGATAAATTAGAAGTTTATACTCCTCGGTTTTTATTGAAGGACCACAAACCGGATTTAAATAATAAACCCAGTATTAGACTAATTGCACGTTCAAATTATGGGCGACTTTCTAAGTAAGTAAAAAATGAGCTTCGCACACGCATATATATATATATATATATATATATATATATATATATATATATATATATATATATATATATATAAGAGTTTTTATGGGGACAAAGTTTATAAATGACATGAGACGTTTTTCTCCATCCCCATCATGGGCGAACGATGGCATTCTGATTTTCTACAAAGAAAGAAGGAAGGGGAAGGAGTTACAGATAAGATGGACATGAGGATATATTTACAATTACCATAAAATAAATACGTATAAGAGGGAAGGAAAGGAGAAGAAGAATATATATATATATATATATATATATATATATATATATATATATATATATATATATATATATATATTAAGGAGATTAGAACAAGAGTCTAAAGAGCAGAGTATATTTTAATGTATTAGTAAGTTCATTAATACAATTGAAATAAAAGAAAAGAAAATAGTGCTTGTTGTAATGTAGATATATAATAAGCTCGATAGGCATATATATATATATATATATATATATATATATATATATATATCATAGAGCTATTTTAATATTGAGTTAGATGATTGATAATTAGTAATTAAAAATTAAAAATCGGTTTCACAAGGAAGAACAAAACAAAATCGATAAATTGTACGATCGTTTCGGAAACGATGTTTTTATTGAGTTAGACAATAAGTCTTGGACAACAATTTTATCATTTAGTTTTTTGAAACAACGTCTCCTCATCAGCAAAAATATTGGGTGATCTTAATTTAAAGCCACTAAATATAAAACTAGCATAGTTTTATTAATAAAAGTTTTCCGTATGAACACAAAGTAATGGGCAAAAAAATAGCAATTTTTCAACAAAACAAAAATCACAATAAAAAAATCAACTTTTATTTCGTTTGTGACTAATCAGCCTGATCCTGTTCGCTCGAAAATTGTCGATGGGTTTCTCGTCGTGATTCTTAATTTAGTAACTTCTAATAGGGGCACTTGAGACGTTGGCAGAGAAAAATGAAACAAGTCATGGGGGAGAGATAGAGAGTAGGGATGAAATACTCAGACGATTATATTAATGACTGGCAAGGAAACAAATTGTATATTGCTATCAAATTATGGAATATATATATATATATATATATATATATATATATATATATATATATATTTCTGTAGAAATATATTTTATCATATATCAATACTTATATGAGAAGCTCAATGTAATTACAGAGCAATATAAATGACAAAAAGTTATATTCCAAAATTCATGATGTTGAGCATCTTATAATTTATTCCTTTAATTCAGTTGACTTGTACAAGTTTTGACAATATCTGTTTCGTAGCGCAAAGTCAATCACTTAATTATTATATCAATCAGTGAATCTATTATGCCCTTAACTCATCAGAAAAAATAGCAACACTCAATCCGTCAACAGGAATTGAAATGTGATTTGACATGGTAAAAATCCGAAAATTGGAAGAGAAGCTTATATTTTTTCATTGCGTCAATTTGAATTTTTTCAATATATATATATATATATATATATATATATATATATATATATATATATATATATATATATATGCAAAATCCGATCCGATCCCGCATTTTGCTAATTTCCTACACTCTGATGAGAAGGAAAGTATTTCTTCGAAGCTCCGCGGATTAAGGACTATCCACTTATTAAGTGTTTCCTTTTCAGATTAAATATGTTTTAACTCTTTTTCAAAATCTTTTTTTGACATGTTTTATTAACTATTTGCTCTTATATATATATATATATATATATATATATATATATATATATATATATATATATATATAATTTAAAGGAGATTAGAATAATAGTCTAAAGAGCTAAGTGTATTTTAATGTAATAGTGAAATTACTAGTTTAATTAAAATACAGGAAATGCTCGTTGTAATTTAGATATATAATAAGCTCGATAGTTAAATGTCCTAGAGCTAATTCAATATTAAGTAATGTGATTTATAATTTTAAAATTTTAAAATTTTTAAATTATAAATCACATTACTTAATATATATATATATATATATATATATATATATATATATATATATATACTAGCAGGGAGACTCGACGTTGTTCGTGATTGAATGAGGATCACACTTTCAATACTTTTATTGACATCGAAATCTGTGAAATTGCCCATTTTTTAATCAAATCGATTGATTGTCTGCTCTAATCGGGAATCAACCAGAATTCACCGGGTGAAAGCTTCACATGCATGCCTACAATGACTTAGTCGACATTGTAGTTCATATTGTACTATTGCTTTTATGAAATTATTTTTATTTTCATAGAATGCCTTGAATGAGAATTTTAAATGCAAAAGTAGAGTACAGTGATTCATATTATTTGTTTTGATCGAACTATTGTTCTCATCTTGAGTGTTATTTGGGCAACGTTTCGATCGATGTAACATTCGACCTTCATCAGTCATGTTGGTCGCCATCTTGGAAAAAAGAAAAGAGAAAAGTTTCTGGCTCCGTAGATAGTTTCAAATTCTTGGAGTTGTTTTTGTTTTTTTTCAGCGTGGTTTCGTATGTATGAAAAAAAAATGGCGAAAAAAAAAAGGAATTCCAAGAATACAAAACCATATACGGAGCCAGTAACCTCTCTTCTTCCTTTTCTAAGATGGCGACTGACATTCCTAACGAAGGTTACATCGACGGAAACGTAGCACAAGTAACATTCAAGATGAGAACAATAATCCGACCAAACAAATAATAAAAATAATCAATCCTCATTTCAAAAGTTCAAAATTACAATGTTTCTGTTGTACTCTAAGCAAAAGCATTCATTTTGAATATGTTCCGGTCTTATCAAAGAACTTTTTTGTTTATTTTATACGCCTGCTTGTGCGGCGATAAAACTTCTCAATCGCACTTCTTATATTAGACTCTATAAAATTTGGTTAAGATTGGATGGTTCTTTCTTTAATGGGATTTCTCCAATTATCGATTTTCAATAATGATTTTTAATAAAATATTTTCATCTTAACGTAGTTTAAAAACAGTGTGTTTGTTTATTCGAAATCTTTTTTTTTCTTAAGGATGCTACTAAAATTGTTTAACCGACCCTCTACTCCTTTAGAAAGTATTGCTGGTGGATATCAGATATCAGTTGGAAAAGGAGTGTACCTATTTCCTTTCCTTTATCGGCAAATAAAAACATCCTCGTACCATATTAACTAAAAACAACGAGGTAGATACTCGGTCAAGAGGTTGGAAAATACAGTTTTAGAAATGAAATATAATTTTTATGAGTTTTCGTGCCCGAAAGACATTCGTCCTTAGATGCGAATATTAGATCTTAAAATTTCTTCCCCTTTTTTCCAAGCTGTAAAAAAAAAATATTCAAATGCTTGTTTTCAACAGAAACATAAAACTATTTTTATTATTAAAAAAGAATTGATACCCGGAGGATATAATTGAGATACGCCCATTCAATTTACGCGATCATCGATGAAAATTCTATTTCAAACGAAAACGTGACAAACAGACAAACGAAAATGCTATTTCAAACCTTAGTTTAACAGACCTTTGTTAATTCGAAACAGATTGACGTCAGTTCTAACGCGAACACTTAGTGGTTTACTTGACAACTCTCTTGCCAGTTGTTTCTACGCGACATGGACTTCTATTATTGTACCTAACGGAATAAATCTACTGCATATTGTTTTCTACTTGACGATACAACAGTTAGGATGTTGAATGGTGAAGAATATTATGAGAAGATTGACAAGAGAGACTAGAATAAATTTTGGTTAATATCATTTGGATGTTTTCAAACTACCCTTCTCATCTTGAGTGTTATTTTCAAAACGTTTCAGTCGATGTAATCTCAGGCCTTCTTCAGGTGTTCATACTAAGCCTTGGAATCTTCCTGTCGAACTCCAGAATCTGTATGTAATTTTGTATAGTATTCTTTATTTTATCCACGGAAGGATTATGTTTTCGTTCCCTCAGCCATAACAGGGTACAAGTCTTAAGCAATTCGCAATTGCATTATGAGTATCGCCATACTATTGTGGGGACTCTCTCCCTGCATAGAATATGAATTCTTCTGAATGGTATAAATTAACTAAGAGTTACGACTCAGGGTGGTTAGTGTACTTTTGTAATCCGCCATCTTGGCGTTTGCTCTTTGATGTGTTTCTTGTTTCAATATATTTGACCTTTTCTAACTCATCTCCGCGTTCCTGTTTTCCTTAGTGAACCCTTTCCAGGCCCACAACACGTCCATTGAAAACTGAATCTTTAACCTGCAGAAGAGTGTCACTTAGAACAGAATTATACTAAGTGCATTTTCCGTTATGCCACGGATGCTTGCGGACATAACAGAATAAAACAGAATACAGTTGTTTTCTTTTTACAAAGGAGTCACCATTTATCAAGGCCCGGAGGCCACTCGAGGATAAGGGTTAATGGGTATACATAAGTAGTGGAAATTTTGTCAATTGGATTACTTAGGGGGATGGTTTATCAAGAACCTTTTTACGTTGGACTTGAAGACAATCAAATTCTAGTCAGCTGAAAAGCAGGAAAACGGAAGAGAGTTTCACAGGCGTGCAGTTCTAAGAAAGAAGCTTTGTTCATGGAATCTACGTTTTGATTAAGACACAGATAAAGATTGGGGGAAATTATTGACAGTGGTTTCAGCTAGACGGGTGTTTTTCATGAAAGATTGGCGAGGGGGGGGACCAGAGATTGGAGCTCAAATGAGCACTTACCATGGAAATAACAATAAATGCCATGGAAATAACGAGGTTCAGTAACGGCTGAACGTATCATTTACAAATTTTACTCAAAGTTAATTTATATATCTGGCAGTGTTCTTAGATATGTTTTGTACAGAAATTCATCTGATAAGTATCGAAAATAAAAAAAAATCCGATCTTAAAAATAGTTTTTTTTTCTTTTATAGATAAAAATAATTATTTTTATAAGGGAATTTTTTACGTTACACTGCCAAAGGAGATAATAAAATTTCAACGAATCATTTCTTCTTAGATCTATGCAGACTAGTACAATCTGGAAATATAGCTTAGTGGTAGAACATTCGACTACAGATCGAATGATTTCCTGTTCAAGCCCGGGTATATTTCACCATTTTATTTTGATTTTGTTTTTCTTATTAGTGAGTTCAGTTTACAATAAAAGAAAGGTATCGCTTAAAACCGACGCAAATTATTTTTTCGATTGCATATTTTAAAACTAAACATTGATCAGAAGTGACTTTTCCAGGGCATTCATTGTCAAGCCCAAATATCAGCTGATGTGATATTGTAAACAAACATAGACAGAATATGATGAACGTCATTATAATTATTATTATTATTATTATTTTTTTTTTTTTGCGAATTAATCCACCGGGCAAATTATCTCTCGTAATATATAATAATCAATAAAGCTTTGATTCTATAACAATACATAAGCAATCTACATAAATTAAAATATCATGTTTAAGCGTATTGTACGACCGGGCAATGCTGGGCTTCCAGCAAGATATCAATTTGGCATTTAAACTTCTGAATGTTAGTACCGACGAGAAAGCAGGAAACAGGGAGGGAATTACAAAGTCTAGCATTTCGAGGGTTGGAACTTTCAGAGTAGAAGACTTTCCAAAACCAGGAAACCTATACAGTTAAGGGGTGGAATTTTTTTTATCTGTCAGGTTAATCGGAGATATTTACATTGAAGGAGCAACAGGGATACGAGTTAGTCGCAGTATGATAGATTTCGAACGGGCGTATGCAAATGTACAGCCATGTGCGAAGAAAAAGACTATGAAAAGAACGTGTGCACAGACTAGCAATCATGTTGAGCCCATTTGAGAGCACGTTGAAGAGGTCAGAGAGAATGAAGACGAACACGTTAAGGACATGAATGACATCACAGCCGTAATGAGAAGTCACACGTGGCAGGAGAATGCAGAAATAAATGTCGTTACAAAAAGATGCGACCGGGTTATTACTTGTCCTATGTTCCTTGTGACGTACCCTGCCACAACGTGTTGGGTCCCGGGTGTCTATATGTAAACGCGTTTACAATGTTTCAGCAACACATTGAATTAAAGTACTTGCGGAACAAGCACGTTTAGGAAATGGTATAGTATATTAAGAGGAAATTCCTCTTCAGTAAATAATTGTTACATGCAATGTAAAACTAATAGAGTTATTTCCCTTGAACTGAAGAAAGGAGAATTATCGCACTTGAGGAAAAGGAGATCCGCCATGACAGTTGGGAGAAAAAAAAAACCTCTCACATCCACCGGTTCCTACATTACCATTTTGCTCTGTAAGTTGTTGAATGAATCTGTTAAACGTTTATACTTCATCTGCTGTTTATTTTTTGGTTAGTATTAAACAGATATCATATATCATGAAACGTAGCAATAATCGAATTCTTATTTTTTTTTTTTACTACAGCCCGCATTTTTATTTATTTATTTATTTGCAGACTGTTATCTTCATCTTTATAGTTCGTTTCGGCCAACTATTCCTTTGGCCTTCTTCAGGTGGTTAACCGCGACGGGATAGGAATGCTGTATTCTCAGTAATTACTGCCTTCCATGGTTGTTGTCGTCTCACCACGTTTTAGCCAAAGAATTCTCTGGCCTGGTTAGAATTGAAACGGCTATTTTCAGGCAATGCTCACCTGTGACCATAAAGATTAAATGCCTCTATCTACTGTGCCACGGGACCTAAAGGACGATCAAGGTTGAGTTTTTCGTTCTTTTCTGGTCTTCCATCGTCAGGTCCGTACCGAATGGTATATTATTTTAAAAGTGGTCAGAAAACAACAGCTATGGAAGGCAGTAATTACTGACGATACAGTAAGAGACTCGGCATTCCTATCCCATCGCGATTAATTACCTGATGAAGGCCAGATGAATAGTTGGCTGAAACGTCGTGAAATAACAACTATGAAAATGAGGGCGGTCTTCCTTCGCCAAACTTTCATGAAAAACACTTGTCTAGCTGAAACCACGATCAGTAATTTCCCCCAATCTTTATCAGTAAACGTAGATTCCATGAACAAAGCATCTTTTTTAGAACTGCACGCCTGTGGAATTATTTTCTGCTTGTCTGTTTTTCGGCTGATTAACATTTGGTCGTCTTCAAGTCCAACGTAAACAAATTCTTGATGAGTCGTTCCTTTAAGTAATCCAATTTACAAAATTTTCACTACTAACGATTACTACGATAGTGTCCCATTGACTACTGTACACTCATTAACGCCTATCCTCGAGTGGCCTTTGGGCCTTGATAAGTAACTCCTATGTAATAAATAATAATAAAAAAAATAACAGTCCGCAAATAAATAAATAAATATACAAATTACTCATTTCAAAGGATTCCAATAATAAAATAATAGCCCGCATTTTGTTTGGCATTTTGGAGAGGGGAACAGGGGTATTTTGATGGACCGGAGATCTATAAAATATCCGAATCAATCTGCCCGTTTAATGACCTAAATGGTATTTTAACATCCGGTGTAACGAACCAACGACAAAATACAAAAGTAAAGAAAAACTGTATGATGTATTTACCTACGACGAAAAAAAAGATCATACCAAAACCCAGGTAAATTGATTAAATAGTTGTTTTTACAAAGAAAATAATTTTTAAGCAAATTGGAGTTTGCCCCCCCCTCACCTTCCTATCTTAACTTGATCAAGTAATTTTATTTTCAAATCAGAGAAATCAATTTTAATGTCCACACTGCGAGAGCCACCATTTTGAAAACAATCTGAACAAACAGGGGGGATAACTGCAAATCTAGATTTAAAAAAGACAGGCTTAACATTGGAAAGGGATGATTGGAAAAACTTAAATTCGCTTAAAAATAATTTTCTTATTAAAAAATAATATTTTGGCAAAATTTTTAAACTTTGTCGCAAGAACAAACAATCAAAGAAAAGAAATAAAAATCCGACTCTACATTTTTTGGAGTGCAAATGAAATGTATTTATTCGTGGTTCTTCCAAAACAATGCATTTCATTATATTGACAAAGTTTCTTCACACGCACTCATATGCTTTTTTAAAGTCTCTGTATCCGCCACCCCACGCCGGCATCAGCCAGCGCTTTCTCGCCTTTTCACACGCCCATCTTACCCAGTGCAGACTTTGCTTTTCTTCTCGTCCACGAGGTGTATTTTTCTCTCCTTTTCTTGCGACGCAAGCTCGCGCATACTTGCTAATTTGTATGCGTGCTTTAACGGCTGCTGATATCTGCCCTAGCCATCTACCCTTCCATTTCTGCTGATATTTTTACACGCACTCATACGCGCTCTGTTGAAAATTTACGTACATTTATGTGATTTTTGGAATATGATATTTTCGTTTCTTCATGGGTACATGCACCATACAGATGTTTTAAAAATTTCTTTTTTTTATTACATTTTCACTCAAACAAGACACATTGCCACTTTGATGTAGGGGGCTACTATCAGGGACATAAGCTACTGGGGTACTATGTAGGGAGTTGGGCAGTAAGATGTCGGTTCACGTTACACTTGAACTTCTGCATGTTAGTACAGTTGGGGAAGCAGGGAGCCGGAATGGAATTCCAAAGTCTAGCGGTTCTGGGGAAGAAACTACTGGAGTAGAGCTCTCCTATATCTAGGGATCTCCACTGTGTAGGGGTGGGATTTAACTGCTTGTTAGGTTTGTCAAGGGTATTTATGTCGTGGTGGCACAAGTGCTTGCAGTTCGTCAGAGCATTCACCATTAAAATACTTGTAGAACAGGCAGAGGGATGCAACATTTCGTCGGTGGGACAGAAGCTGAAGCTTAAATGACAATTCAGGACCTATCAGGTTGGAGACTCTCTTTGTGACCTTGTCTAGGAGCGAGAGACTAGTAGCAGATGCACCAGCCCAAATATGACAACAATACTCCATACATGGGTGAATGGTGGCCTTATAGAGGTACAGGATACTTTCGGGCATTAGTAGCTTTCTACCATGGTAGATCCAACTCATGTTTCCTGTGAACATTAGGCAGAGGAGTTTAAAAGAAGTACTTTCAGATAATGAATCTTTGGCCATTGCTATTGGTGGTAGAGAAGGTTTCTTGTAATTATTGAAGGAAATAAGTTTAGTCTTGGCAGCATTGAATGTGACCATCCATTTTTGTCCCCATTCCACTAAAGAGTGGAGATCATCCTCTAGTGTTTCTGCCATTTCCTTGGATATATGTTCATTTGTTTTCCTGTCATGCCTGTTATAGAGCGTGGTGTTGTCAGCATACCCATCTCAGAGGTAATTTTGTCGGGGAGGTCATTTATGAATATTAGGAATAATAAAGGTCCAAGGATAGGTGTTTCTTTACTTTTGGTTTTTATATAGGGGAATTCTGGACTAACACCAAAATTTTTTTCAGTCTGTCACACCTGAGATTAAATTGAAGTGCGACAGACCAATGGACAAAGCCTTCTTAAACGATCCGAGGACATTTTCTCAAAAATAAGTTTATTATTTTTTTTTATAAGAAAACTCAAATTTCACCAAAACACACAAGACAAACTCGCAACATCTCTTCTGTGAGAAAGAGGTTGCAGGGAAGAGAAAAGGACACGGCTACAAAGTCTATTTTGAACTTTATCAAGGCAGGACAAGTCCTTTTTAACAGCTCCTGCCCAAATTTGCTGCTTGTTAGGTTGATCGGTGGTATTTATCTGGAGAAGGCACAAGTGTGAATTTTTCACCAGAGCATTTTCCATTGAAGTGCTTGTGGGGCAGGTACAGGGATGCAAAATTGCAGCAATAGGGTAAAATGGTGAGATTTGGTTGATATTGCTGGTCCTATTAGTTTCGAGACATTTTTTTTTGGACACTGTCTAGGAAGAGAGATCGGTGGGAGATGCGCCAGTCCAGATGTGGAAACAATGCTCCATAGATGAGCGAATACAGGATACTCTCAGGTGTGAATGTTACATATTATAAACTTTTACGAGAAACACTCATCTAGCTGTAAACGCTATCAATAATTTCACCCACTCTTTATCTATGTCTAAACCTAAACGTAGATTCCATGAACAAAGCTTCTTTCTTAGAACCACACACCTGTGTCTTGCGTTTTCCTGCTTTCCAGCTGACTACAATATGGTTGTCTTCAAGTCCAACGTACACAAGTTCTTGATGAGCCGTTCCACTTAAGTTAATAAATTTACCGAATTTCCATTACTATATTGTTCTATTGACTACTGTACACTCTTTGACCCTTATCCTTGAGTGGCCTATCGGCCTTGATAAGTTGTGTTCCCTATGTAAAAACAAATATATAAAAAGAGACACTAGATGATAGTCCCGGTAATGTACAGACATGGATATATACATGCACGTATATATGTGTACACCCTGGACCACCAGGAATATCAACATTCAAATGAAAATTAGTTTAGATACTTATGAAGTTGTGTAAACGTGCTGCCATAATCAACGGCCAGAACAGTATATATATATATATATATATATATATATATATATATATATATATATATATATATATATATATATGTCATCCACATACAGTACTGTTTCGTTGTATCACAACTCGTTAGTGCGGCTACACATGCCCCTTTCCCCAGCCGTTGATCAAACCTACAACCCTCGCGTTGACAGTTGACAGCTCTAACCATCAGACCACGAATCAGCGCCATAAATATTTCTCCTCGGACAGTGCTCAAACTATCATTTGATAACAAACAAATAAATAGTGGGCGTCGCTTAATTGCTTAAATGCACGTTGGGTGAAAATATATTTACAAAGTGCTCAACCCAAAGAGGAGAGCTTTAATTTGTCATCCACACACAGTAATGTTTTGTTGTATCACAACTCATCAGTGCGGCTAGACATGCACCTTTCACCAGCCGTGGATCGAACCTAAAACCGTCGCGTTAATTAAATAATAATTATTTATTTATGCCTACAGGCAGTAGTGTTGCATGCTTACACAATCATGGGATTCAAAATCAGCTGAGGAGCCACCTTTTGCTAAGCCTCTACATCAAGGTCACCAAACAATTACTACGAGAATGAAGAACTATTAAACGCCAAATTCAGACAGCTCCAAGGACAATCTAGAGTGTTCATACGCGCGGAAGTCGTGAACATTGCATAAACGCTACTTGATTGCCTTAGTTATAATTCCGCAAGGAGTGCCCATTGTTAAGTATTTTTAAAGGGGCTTGATGATCATAAATAAATAATAATTACTAATTTATATCTACAGACACTAGTGTTTCATGTTTACGCAATCATCTGTGTAAGGTAAGAATTCCTGCAGGTCAAGAGATACGAACTCAGCCACAAAGCCACGTTTTGCTCCATTTGCTGAGTTTCTACCTCGTGGTAACCAAGCAATTGCAACGGGCATGAAAGAATTATATAATGCAGCATTCAAGCATATACAAGGAGAATTTCAGGTGTTTGCACAAGCGGATGTCGTGAACATTGTAAATGCACACGCACACACACACACACACACACACACACATATATATATATATATATATATATATATATATATATTTTACATAGACGTCACCACATATCAAGGCCGATAGGCCACTCAAGGATAAGGGTTAAAGAGTGTAGAGTAGTCAAAAGGACAATATAGTAATCGATAGTAATGGAAGTTCGGTAAATTTGTTAACTTAAGTGGAACGGCTCATCAGAAACTTGTTCACGTTGGACTTGAAGACAACCATATTATAGAAAGCTGGAAAGCAGGAAAACGGAAGACAATTCCACAGGCGTGCAGTTCTAAGGAAGAAGCTTTGATCATGGAATCTATGTTTAGGTTTAGGTACAGATAAAGAGTGGGGAAAATTATTGATAATGTTTTCAGCTAGTCTAGTGTTTTTTGTGAAAGTTTATATATATATATATATATATATATATATATATATATATTGGCAGCAAGTCGTTATTTAGACATTTTTGATTGAACACGACAGAGTTATTCCTTTTCCAATCTTGTTGGATATCTTTTCTATTTGCCGAGCGGTCTTTTTAATTTATGCAGACATATCATATAGAATGGTGCTCAAAAGTTGTTGGTTGGCCATAATTTTCTCAAGCGCTTTCTATCGGGCATATATATATATATATATATATATATATATACACACAAATATATATATATATATATACATATATATATATATATATATATATGTGTGTGTGTGTGTGTGTGTGTGTGTGTGTGTGTGTGTGTGTGTGTAAGGTTATTGAGAGAGAGCCTCAACAGAGTCCACGATCATTAAGAAATTTTCAAAATAGGAGCTTGATATTTATTCATATTTGTCTTAAATGATTTTTTTTATTTATATTTGTGTTACAGAAGGTTACAAAACATCAGTACCGTCGGTTTCAAACGAAACAAAGGGATCAATATTTGCTAAGTCAAGTTGGATTCTCTTCAGTCTAAACAGAGACTGAAGAGAATCCAACATAGACGACCAGATATTGGTCCCCTTTGTATTGGTTTTGAAACTGAGGGTACAGATGTTTTTCTGATCTTCTGAAATACACACACACACACACACACACACACACACACACACACACACACACACACCAAATATATATCTGATTATTTCATTTGATCACATAAATTAATATATGAAGATATAATTTTATGCGTAAGTTTTCAGTATTTACTTCAACAGTGCTCAATACATAGGTAGAACTAGGTAGTAAATTATGAAAATATATATGGCAATTAAGCTACACAGAATATTCCGCATTTCATTCTCGTGAGAATTCGTCAGACTTATGCGAAAAGTTTTGGTTATCACGCATTTTTATAAAAATTTACATAATAATTACATGAATGATTTTGCGCTATATAACTGATGGTGTCAATAATTGAGCATTTCAACGTACCTAAAGAAATAAACGGTAAGATGGTCAACTCTTGAAATTTGGAATATAGACTTTAGTCATTTATATATATATATATATATATATATATATATATATATATATATATATATATATGTGTGTGTGTGCGTGTGTCTGTGTGTATGTGTGTGTATGTGTGTTATTCCTACAATGTTTTGGCCGTCATAACTTTTATTCTTAATTTTTCTTTGAATCATCTTTGTAATAACGCAAATTATATATTTTTTCAATGAAAAAAAAAAAAAATGGCTTTTGCTTGAAAAAGAAGTAAAAAAATTTTCTTTCGGCACTTTCCGGCGTTTTACGTCAACTGCCTGGCGATTTTCGACGATAGCACTGTCCTTATTCTGCACAAGTACTTTTTTTTTTCTTACGTGAAAAACCAAAACCGTCGTCGATGTAATTTGATTAATCTATTTTATTTTATTTATTTTTGTTTTCGTTTGCAAAATAAATATTTCGTGTCGCTAACAAATTGTGGCAATCATATAAATAATTGAAAGATGAACATGCAAAGAGAAAAGAAGATTGAACTCCATGTTTTTTATTGACTGGCGGCCATTTTTGACTCATTTAAACGGCCATATTGTCTCATATCAAATTTAATTTATTGTGTGACGTCATTCGGTTCAGATCGCACACAAACGTGACGTAAGTAATAATCACACATTCCGAAAGCAAGATGGTTCATTATGAAATATGAAGAGTGGCAAAGTCTCAATTATAAATTCTGTTAAGGGAATGTTGTCTATATATATATATATATATATATATATATATATATATATATATATATATATATATATATATATATAGCAGAAGTACCCGTCGTTGACTGGGTTCAAAAATAGCCTACAGAAAATGGACCGTGATTGATGAAAGTATGATAGGTTATGAAAAAGAAAGGGGTTGTTAAGAGATAGGTTTTGATACTCAAAAATTTTACCCTAAGCAAAATATGATGAAAGTAAAGATAATTTTCGCGAAAATATATTTTTTATATCAACTTTGTTTCCATTCGTTGCCAAGAGTGACCAACAAAATGATGTTTCCTTACAAAGAGAAAATGTTATATATATGATAATATAAATATACAAGAAATAAATGATACCATAGTCAATAAGTTACATTTATGGTAGAAAAGTTTATTGGCTTGTATTTTTAAATAGTTTGTAACAAAAATTTTTTTTCAATTTCTTAATCTTTCATTCTTTCAAACAAAATAATAAATTCTTTTCTGCTTTCAGACATTTAAGAAGCTGACGAGTCAGATTTCTCTCTCTCTCTCTCTCTCTCTCTCCCATTTTTTTATCTCTTTCTACCTAAAAAAAACAAACAACAAAAAAAACTATCTATCTATATATCTCTCTTTCTCCCACCTTTTCTTCTCTTCTCTCTTTCTGTCTCTCCCTTTTCCTTTTTGCCGTATGGAAGAAGTGTATGTCTATATTGAGTCAAAGTTTACATTTACGGCACATCAGCCCTTTTGAGGGGTTTATAAAAACGAAGCAGAAGGTAACCTTTTATCTCGTCACTGCATCTCTTGACCGTGTCGGCTCACCTGGAGCAAAAGCTCTCTCATGCAACAACAGACGGAAGTTTCATTTTTTTCTGGACAATTGGAACGTTATTAAGTTTCACGCTTGGATGTCGCGTCTTTGCGTCATCCTTAGAAGGAGGGTGGGAATTCTACTATCGATTTATCTTCTATACATCGCTATCGCTCGTCACCTCCACTTTCATCTTTTCAGAAAAACTGACGATTATGGGTTGTCTTTCATCTTTTAAGAATAACTGACGATTGTGAACTGTCTAGAAAAACGCATATGCGCTCTTAATTATGTTAAGTTGTGCACTTGTGCCTCTTTTCCAATTTCTCAATCTCTCTTTCATTCTTTCAAACAAACTAATGAATTTTACTTTTTAGATATATAAGAAGCTGATAAGTAAGATGTCTCTGTCTTTCTCTCCTTTGTCTCTTTCACTCTTTCTCTCTTTCTATCTGTCTATCTATATATCTCTCTTTCTCCCTCTTTTTCTTCTTCTCTCTTTCTGCCTCTCACTCTCTTTCCCTTTTGTATGTTCTATTTCCGTTTCTTTAATATTTCCTCTCTCTATCTCTCTTTATCGATCTTCCCCTTTTTATTTTCTCTTTCGTTTCCCCCCTCTCTCTTTCTTGCTTTCTTTATTATTTTTTTTTATCTTTCTTTTCTGTCTTTTTTTTATTTTTTCTATCTTTCTTTCTTTCTTTCTTTCTTTCTTTCCTGTTATTTTAATATATTTCTACCGCACCTATTTCTTCTCCACATGAAGCAATCACTTCATATTTTTTAGAAGTTCAAAAAATTCTCATTTGTTACTTTTCTATGTCATTTTATCTCTCTATTTTCCTTTCTTTCTCTTTCTTCTTTGATTGTTTGTTTGTTTCCTTCTTTCTTTCTGTCTTGATAAATGAACCAATCACTTCTTTTTTTTGAAGTCCCAAAATTTCTTATTTCTTACTTTTCTATTTCATTTTATCTCGACTTTTTTTTTCTTCCTCTCACATTGTCTATTATTTTCTCTCTCTGTCGATCACCTTTTATATCCTTCTCGCCTCCCTCAGTTTTTTTATGATGCTAAAGAAGCAGGTTTGTCAGATTCCTTTCCCTCCTCCCTCTCTCTATTCTTCTTTCTATTTCTCTTTTTTTAAATTTTTTTTATCTCCTTCTTGTCTCTTTTTCAATTTCCAAATCCCTCTTTCATCCAAATTAATAAATTCTTTCAGTCTTTCTTGTCTTCAAAAAAGTAAATCAGTCCTTTTTACGTATTGTTTGAATTATTCAGGGTACTATTTTAAATCTTGGGTGTCATTTTCTAAACGTTTCGGTCGATATAACCCACGACCTTCTTCAGTTGCATCCTTTTAAACTTGGAAAATTTCTCGTCGAACTTGAGAACTTAGACGGAATCTTGAATTGAGAATCATTTATTTAATCCAACGACGATAGATTGTTCTTATTCTGTCAACCGTGATGGGATATGTAATGTAATGTAATGTAATGAAGACGCAAGCAGAAAGACCCCCCCCCAAAGGCTTTATTCAACTGAATTTTACAACAACAAATGCGGCAAGTGGCCACAAATGCATGTTAATAAAATAAAATAAAAAGAAAGTATTTTTATATTTGTCACTTTTTTTTATATTTCGATCTCTGTTTTTTTTTTCAGTTTTGATTTCTTTCTATCCTCTCTCTCTCTCTTCCAAAACCTCAACCACTTCTTTTTATGACGTTCAAAAAATTTGGTTAATGTATCAAATGTTGTTTACGCTAATCATTAAAAGCTGGCGTGTCCCCCTCCCCCCTGCTCACTCGCTCTCCCACTATCTATTTTTTTCTTTTTATCTCTCTTCCCTTTTATTTCTTCTCTCTCTCTTTTTTAAAAATTCTTTTTCACTCTTCCAATGTCTCTTTAATTCCTTTAAAAAAACCAGCCAATTCTTTAATTATTTAAGAAGCTGATTAGTCAGATTCATCTCTCTCCTCTACTATCTCGTTTTTTCTCTCTCTCTTATTCTTTATCTCTTTCTACCTATTTACCTCTCTCTCTATATATATTCCTTTCTCCCTCTTTTTCTTTTTCTCTCCTCCTGCCCCCCATTCTCTTTCTGTTGCGCGGAGGAGGAGGTGTCTGTTTATATTAATTTAATGTTTAGATTTACGGCACATCAGCCCTTTTGAGGAGTTTATAAAAACGAAGCAGAACCTACCTCTTATCTCGTCTCCGCATCTCTTGACCGTGTCGGCTCACCTGGACCAAAATCTCTCATGCATAACAATAGACGGAAGTTTATGTTTTCTCCACAATGTTGTGTCCCTGGTAATGTGTCATCCTTAGAAGGAGGGTGGGAATTTTGATATCGATTTAGTTGTCATACAGCATTTTCCCCCTTCTTTTTCACAAGAAGTCTTTCACCTTCTCAGAATAACTCACGACTGTGGACTGTCTGGAAAAAAAAGCCTATGCGTCTCTATTTATTTTAAGGTGTGTGCTTGGAGAAAACACACTGACCTGCCTCGTGCCCCCTTGCTGCATGCAGGTGTACGCGTTGTCAATGGAAGTTAATGGGGTTGATTTACGTAACACTTTCAACCTCATCGCATTCAACGCCATCCCGCACTAATCGTGCTATTCATGTTATGGACTCCATAACATCTTTCAATTTCTTCCTTTTTTTCTGTCTGTTTCTTTACTTCTTCTTTTCTCTATCTGTCTTTATCAACTCCCCTCTTATCTTCCCTTTCTTTTCATTTTCTCTGTTTCTTTCTTTATTTTTTCTATTTTGATCTCTTTCTTTCCCTTCTCTCCCTCTCTCTCCTTCAAATGAACCAATCACTTCTTTTTATGACGTTCAAAAAATTTGGTCAATGTATCAAATGTTGTTTACGCCAATCATTAATATCCTTTCATTGGTTTCCATTCATCACGTGACATTCTTCGTTCCGGCTTTCCGAATCGCTAATGGCAGCCATTTTGTATTTCACCTGACAGATCTATCGACTCTTGCAAATATAAACGTTTCTATTGAAGGTCATAAGGTTTATTATGAAGACGCCCAAATAAAATTATTGCAACGTCTCCCCTCTAAGGGCAGGTTCCCACTATGAATACCGCAATACATTAAATAATTTCTAATATTACATAAAAGTCACTTTTTGTGTGTGAGTTTTTTCCTCATAGGTTCCGAAACGGCTGAGATCTTTTGCAAATTTAACACAAAGGTAATTTACATTTCTGGCAGTGTTCTTAGATTTTTTGTACAGAAATTCATCCGATAAGTATCGAAAATCGAAAAAAAAAATCACATTTTAAAAATAGTCGTTCTTCTCTTATAGATAAAAAAAAGAATTTGTACAGGGGGAATATTTTACGTTACTCCGGTGTATCATTGGCCGGTGTAACGTAAAATATTCCCTTGTAAAAATTCTGTTTTCATCTATAAGAGAAGAAAGACTATTTTCAAGATCGTCTAGCCAAAATATAAGCTGATGTAACATTGTAAGCGAACACAGACGGAATTTGATGAACGACATTATCATTATTATTTTTCTTTTTTTGCGAAATAGTCAACTGGGACAATTATTTCTCGTAATATGTAATAATCTATAGAAAATTGAGTCTATAATAATACATACGCAACCTTCATGTTTAAGCGTATTGTGCGACGTGGCAACGCTGAGCGTCCTGTTAGTTCAAGAATCTATATATCTATAAAAATGAAATTGTCTGTGTGTGTGTGTCTGTATATGTACATTTTCCTACCAAAGTAGTCTGTCAATTTTCTGTCTTGACATAAGGGGTATTGAGATTTGGGGAAATCCCTTTAATTGGTTTTCGGCCAGAAATTTGGCTGTCAAGGGGTCAAGGTTCAGCGATTTTATCTTTGAAAACTCTACCAAACTCCTCCGCCAATTTTGGGTCTAAACAATTGAAATTTTAGATATAGGTTATTTGATTAATTTGCCGAGGTGTTGCTATCTAAAAAGACGCCCTCCCCGAAAAAGGGCGAAGAGGTGAGCGATGCTGACGGAATCGTTGTCGTCATGAATCATCATTCAAATCAATCGGCTATTTTATTTATTCGTGCTTTGACTTCGTGTTAATTGAAGTTTTAAAGATGGCGTCTATTATGCACCCACTTTGGGTCACCGTCTACTTTTTCAACTCTGGGGAAAATGAGGCTCTTCTTACAACACAAAATAATTGAGATTATGATGATAATGATGATGATGATGGTGATAGTGGTGATGATGATAATATTGGTGGTGATGATGATAATATTGGTGGTGATGATGACGATAATAGTGATAGTGTTAAGGATGTTGTTAATTATAATAATAATAATAATATTATTATTATTATTATTATTATTATTATTATTATTATTAGTAGTAGTAGTAGTGGTAGTAGTACTTCTAAATACATAGGTCAACCTACTGCCAACAACTGATGGTGTAACCTGGAGTCTGGGTGACGACAAATCTTCCCAGATTTCCAGTATTCTCTATCTCTTTCGATAACATTTGCAAATGTATTTATATCCACCTTGACTTTTGGTGTGATGTTAGTCGATGCTTACTCTCTATTTTTTAAATTAATTAATTAATTAATTAATTAATTAATTATTATTATTATTATTATTATTATTATTATTATTATTATTATTATTATTATTATTTACTCACTAGCAGTAGTCATACAAGCCAGCATCAAAGATTTCTCTTTGAGAACAATTTGTGGTGTTCTCTGGAGTCTGAGTTAGAACAAGTATTTCTACCTCTTTTGATAATCATTGCAGGTGAATTTGCGTTATCGTAACAGCCGCTTACCATTGATTTATCGTTGGTGGCGACCATTGGTTTTCACTGGAATTTGGGTGGCAATAAACGTCCCCAAGGTCCAAGTCCTCTTTGCACTCATCCAGCGAAGGTCGGATTAGGGTTAATGCTTTCACTCCTCGGTCTTTACTTCCTCCTTCAGCCTTTTCACTTATTTGGTGTGGCGCCAGTTTATGATCACACACACACACACACACACACACACACACACACACACACACACACACACACACACACACTCACGGGGGGAGCAAGGGAGTTATAATATATCATATATATGTAAATATATATATATATATAATATGTATACATAATATGTACACACACACACACACACACACACACACACACACACATATATATATATTAATGAAATCAAAGGATATATATATATTGGTTGGTTGGTTGTTTTTGTTTTACGGCATATCAACCCTTTCCAGGTTATTTAATGCCGAATCCGGTGATTTTGAAGAATATATATTTTTTTGCAAGTCGGTTTCTATTTAACCCATAGTTGGGACCCTAACAGGTACTACCACTCCGGGTCAGAGTGGACCTTGGAGCAATGGCAATAAAAGAGTGGCTCCACACTCCCCAAAGCTCGCAATCTGGGGCCTCACCATCGGATACAAACAGACAGGCAGACAAAGAAAAATAGCGAAAGAGATAACAGGAAGAGAGAAATGGAGAGAGAGAGAGAGAGAGAGAGAGAGAGAGAGAGAGAGAGAAAGAGAGGAGAAGATGGAAAGAAGAATTGAAAGCTGATAGAAAAATGCACACACAAAACGAAGATGAAACAGACAGAAAGACAGACAGAAAATATCGAGAGATAGAAACGTGCACAAAGACTGAATATATATATATGTGTGTGTGTGTGTGTGTATCTATCTATATATATATACACACATATATATATACACACACATATATATGCACACACACACACACACACACACACACACACACACACACATATATATATATATATATATATATATATATATATATATAGAGAGAGAGAGAGAGAGAGAGAGAGAGGGGGGGGAGAGGGAGAGATATAGATAGATAGATAGATAGATAAATTTAGTGAGCGAAGACAGATAAAAAGATGACCAGAGTAGTTTAGTTAATTGGGCATAGAAAAGATTTGAAAGAACTGAATGGTCAATAGGTCAGCTGCTTGCTCAGACGGACATTGTACGCCGTCGATCTTTGAAAACGACGACCATATCCAGCTGGGTGATAAGTCTTTTATTAGCCTATTATCATATAGTCGGTTTTTTATATATGTATATACACTAGCATTTCAGCCCGGCGTTGCCCAGGTGTTTGGATGTGTATGTTGAGCAAAAAAAAAAAAAAAGTGGTAGTAGGAAGGCAGGCTCGAACCCGTATAGCAAAGGAGGAAAAGAACAGGAAAAAAAAAAGATACAGACGTCTATGCTGTTACGACCACCGCCAAACCATAAGTGATATTTTTTAATATGAAGGCTAGACAATCGAAAGGAGAGGATGACTTTCAAAAATATTGGCGAAAAAAGTGACCCCCCTGTAGAAAAGTGCCCAGTTTAAGGTGAAAATAGTAATGTTTTTAGCCAATTTTTCGATATTTGTCGCCTGAAAGGTCGAACTTCAAAACGATACTGATCTTGAGAAAATCCGTCGCCTCTGTCGTAAGTGTTGGGCAGACATGCAAACATACATACATACATTTATATATTGGTAACTAAAAATTTTCGACCCAAACTGATGAAAAAGCTTGCCCTATCTCTGAATACCCTTTATGTAAAATTTCAAATGTTTAGACCAGAAATTGTCTGAGTAATTTGGTAGAGACCGCCGAGGTCAAGCGGTTTTTTAACTTTGATCCCTATTATGACCCTTTAGCATTTATTGTTTTGGACTCAAATAAAGTTATTAAGTTAGATCCATGTCCAAGGAATCTATATCTAAAATTTCAAGTGTTTAGACCCAAATTGTCGGTGGGATTTGGTAGAGTTCTGAAAGGTCAAATCGTTGAACTTTGACCCCTTAATCGCCAAATTTCTGGCCGAAAACCGATCACATCGATTTTCCCAAATCTCAGTACCCTGTATATCAAATTTCGAGTCTGTAGACTGAAAATTGACAGAGTTATTGCGCAGGGAAATGTACACACACAGACACACAGCCAGACAGACACACAGCCAGACAGATACTCAGACACGTTCACTTTTATAGATATATAGATTTACAGCTTCTCTTCCAATTTTCGGATTTTAATCATGTCAAATCACACTTTACTTCCTTTCGATGGATTGATTGTTGCTATTTCTTCTCGTGGGTTAAGGGCATAATAGATTCACTGATTGATATTGTAATTAACTGATTGATTTTGCGGTACGAAACAGATACTGTCAAGAATTGTGAATGTCAACTGAATTAAAGGAATAAATTATAAGATGGTTAACATCATGAACTTTGAAATATAGTCTTTTTGTCATGCATTCATTATATTGCTCTGTAGTTTCATTGAGCTTCTTAAATAAGGATTGGTAATATATTATAAGAAAATATATTTCCACAGAAATATATATATATATATATATATATATATATATATATATATATATATATATATATATATATATATATATATATATATACTAGAAGTAATAGCTCTGGCAGACTGAATAAAATCGTATATTCCGCCGATTATCCCCTAAACTAAAAAGGTTCCAGATATCGCAATGTTTTCTCCTCAAAATTTTTTTTTTCCTTCTGGAAAACGTACACAGTAATGATCGTAATTTAATTCCGAGAAACGCCGGGTTTTCATGCTAATTTCCTATTTAGTTTAACAAAATACATATTAAAATATACCTCAGTTTTCGGATTTAGTGATCAGGCATGACAACCGTGCTTTTTCTTGTTTACTTCCATATTGATGCACTTTTGTGGTTGACCCTTCTCTAACCCTAACCCCACCAAATTATCAGTGGGATCCGGGTTTCGAGGATTCCGTGTCTTTTAGCGTGTAGCTTTCTGAGATTTTCCATTCGTGCCGAGAAAAACAAAATGTCCATCCCAGCTGACAGCTTAATCAATTCCCCAAATTACAACAACCTGACACGAATCAACCTCCTCCTCCTCCTCCTCCTCCTCCTCCTCCTCCTCCTCCTCTTCCCTCTTCTTCTTCTTCTTCTTCTTCTTCTTCTTCTTCTTCTTCTTCTTCTTCTTCTTCTTCTTCTTCTTCTTCTTGTTTTCCCCTATCTTCCAAAAAACACACCGCCACTCTTAACTTCCTTCATTCTATTCTCCTCCTTCTTTTGAATCTCCTACGTCTCAATCCTCCCCTTCTCCCTTCTTCTTCTTCTTCTTCTTCTTCTTCTTCTTCTTCTTCTTTTCCCCCTCTTACCTCTCCTCTTACTTCTCACTCACAATACATTCACTATTCTTCTTCCTCTCTTCTGTCCAAATTCTCCTCATTCTCCTTCCTTTTTTCTACATCTTTATCTAAACTTCCCTACCTCACTATTCTTCATCTACACATCTTCTGTTTCCTTTTCTACTTTTTCCTTTTATTTCATGAACATTCTCACCATCTCCTTCACCTTCTTCATCTACTCTCCCTTTTCCTCTTTCTCGTCTCCTCTTTTATCTTCTTTTAAAAAATTGTTATTGCTAAATGGGTTTTGTATTTTGCTTTTGTTTTTTAATAAATACAAACAAAGCAAAACACCCAAAATATGTCCGACCTCTTCTCAAAACAGTTTTCTGTCATGTGGAAAGACGAAATTACCTCCCTTTAAAGATGAAAAAATATCTTTAATACCTTCTTTTCTTTTTTTTTTTAATAATCTTAAACTGACTTTTTTAAAATGGCCGACTTTCATATTTTCATTACAAAGAAACGTAAAAAACATTTCAAAAAGATTCCGAAAATAAAATGGCGGCTAGTGAAAATATAAACATATTTAAGGATATAACAGAAAATGTGAATGTTGCCCGAAGTTGATATGTAAATATACGTAGATGAAACCGTATATCGTACGTATTCATAGAGTATTATATACGCATGCTCTTATTGTATACTATTTTGAATGTTATATATTATATATGACCCCCCCACCAAAAAAATATGTAGGTAACCATATATATATATATATATATATATATATATATATATATATATATTTGTGTGTGTACATACATGTATGTATATATATATATGTATACATACATGTATATATATCTATATACACATATATAAATATATAAATATAAATATATGAAAATAAATATATATGCAAATATATATTTCTATTTGCATATATTTATATTTATGTATTTATATATATATATATATATATATATATACATACATATAAATGTATATCAATATATTTATACACACACATATATAAATATAAATATATATATATATACATAAATATATATAGATGCAAATTAAAATATATATGTAAATATATGTTTTTATATGTATATATAGATGCATATATTTATATTTATGTATTTATATATAAATATAAATATATACATATAAGAATAAATATGCAAATATATATGGTTGCGATTAATATTTATGTTCTCTTAAACTTTATTGGAGCTCTAGGCTTATAAGCTCCATTACTTCTTGATTTTGTACATACATACATACACACACACACACACACACACACACACACACACACACACACATATATATATATATATATATATATATATATATATATATATACACAGTATCGGCCATAATATAAGGAACGGAAAAATATTACAATTATTCATGTATATTTAAAAAATTAGAGCATGGATTTTTCTGAAATACTCAGAATAAACAAATAGAACCAATGTGTATAAACTAGTACCCCCCCCCCAAAAAAAAATAAAATTACGATTCAATATTGAGAAATATTTTAGTTTAAAATTATATCTGTGGATTTATCCTGGCCAAAAGTTAAGGAACGAAATAGAAACTTTATGTTTTTTTAATGCAAATGTTTAAAAAAATAAATTCATTCAATATTTAGTGAACATCCCTTTATTCTTTATGACCTCACTGCATCTTCGACCACAAGACTGGATTAGTTTCTTGCAAAATTCAGGATTTATCTTTTCCCACTCTTCCTTCAATAAATCCCACAAATGATTTTGATTTTGGGGATTCCTCGTCTGTGCTCTTTCTCCAATCATTTTCCAAACATTTTCTATCGGATTCAGATCCGGACTCTGCGCTGGCCAGTCCATTACTCTTATTTCTTCTTCCTCGAGGTAACTTATCACTTTTTTAGCTTTATGGAAAGGGGCGTTATCTTGCATAAAAATGCTTGGCTGATTAGGTGAAAGGCGTAAGCTCTCAATGACATGTTGTTGAAGGAGTTGCTTATAAGTCTCCGCATTAACCCTACCATAGATTCGAACTAGAGGGCCAACTCCTTCCGAGGATATCATACCCCACATCATTACACTTCCCCCTCCGAATTTAAGTGTCTTTTTAACACATTTGGAGGATAATCGTTCACCTGCTTTACGCCGTACATGCTTCTTTCCATCAGATCCAAACAAATTGAACTTGGATTCATCGCTGAAGTGAACCTTAGCCCATTGTTCATCAGTCCAGACGACATGCTCACGAGCAAACTTCAAACGGCTATTTTTGTTCTTCTTTGAGATCAAGGGTTTAGATACTGGCGCCCTGGCATGCAATCCGGCAGCTGCTAACCGTCGAGAAACAGTTTTTCTAGATATATTTTTCCCAGTCTGTTCATTAAAATCACGAGAAATTGATGTTGCGAATTTGAATCGGTCACTAAGAGCCTGCCTTACCATAATCCTATCTTCTCTTTGAAACGTTTTAGGGTGTCTGCCGGTTTTAGGGGATGCTTCTAATGTATTTTTATTCTTATATCGAGCTATCACACGATGAACAACACTTTTTGATCTTCGAACGATATTAGAAATTGTTGAAATTGATTTCTTTTCTTTGTAATTGTCTAAAATTATTATTTTTTTTCTTGAGGAGACGGTGTTTTGCAAGTCGGTGACGCCATTTTTCTTTTTTGTGCTTATCAGCAGTTCCAATATTAAAAACTAGCTATTTTTATGTAAAGTTTAGTCTCTTAAAAATAAATTTTCTATTTCGTTCGTTAACTTTTGGCCAGGATAAATCCACAGATATAATTTTAAACTAAAATATTTCTCAATATTGAATCTTATTTTTTTTTTCGGTACTAGTTTATACCCATTGGTTCTATTCGTTTATTCTGAGTATTTCAGAAAAATCCATGCTCTAATTTTTTAAATATACATGAATAATTAATTGTAAACTTTTTTTTCCGTATATATACATGCATACGGGGTAGAAGGATAAAATTATCCCCTTAGAAAAGACGACATTATTCCATTTACGTTTGATGAAAACCGGTGTTCATTTTTTGTTGCAGGCCAAGTGCTAGTTGCTTAGTTATGTATTAATCACAAGAGCGATAGGAGCTTCCTATCAATGTTAAACCAGCGAAATCGGAGGTGCGCCGCTGTACAACTCATACTTTCTACGATCCAAGTTATGCCAATAAGACCATTGCCAACAACCTCAAAATGCATTACTGGGTTGCCACGAATAACAGGGACGTGCCTAGCGTGATGAAAACAAAGTTATCTGCCATGGTTATCGTCTTTGGTGTGGTTTCAAGTGAGGGCCACATCATGCCACCTCACATATTCGAAGTCGTTTTGAAAGTTAATACAAAAGTGTACCTGGGTGTGCTGAAGAGTGTGGTTATACCCTGGTGCAATCAGGTGGCCCCTGGCAGACCCTGGGCGTAACAGCAGGACTCGACGCTTGCCTACAAGTCCAAAGAGTCCTAGGATTGGCTTCAGAAGGAGTGCTACGACTTTGTACAGTTCTCTCACTGACCCACCTCCTCACCTTACCTGAACCGGCTGGACCAGTTCGTTTGGTCATACTTCGAAAACATCACCAACATGACCTCCTACACCACTACAGCCATCCGCCGAGTATTCGCCGAGGTCCAGCCGACGCTAGTAGAAAAAGCATGCTCCCAGTTCCGGACCCGTACCAAGGCGGTGATTGAGACCGAAGGTGGTTACATTGAATAGATGTCAGCTCTATTACATAATCAAGTTACCTGCATTGATATTTTCAGTAAAAGTTTTAAAGCTGTGGTGTTAGTTTGTTTAGGGCGACACCTTTATCGTTGTACCTTGTATAACAATATATGATATTAAATGAACAATGAGGAATAAAAGTTATATCTGACTTTATTATATCGTCAGAAAAATAAGGAAAGTTAAGGGGAAAATTAAGAACAAACATCTTTAGATCATTGCATTTCGAAGCTGAATGTTTCTAGACAGAGATGGAGAATTATTCAAATGCAAGTATAGAAAAATCTGGCTTATTTAGGTATGAAATGATTGGTTGGTTGTTTGTTTTTGTTTTACGGCATATCAACCCTTTTCGGGTTATTTAATGCCGAATCCAAAGATTTTGAAGAACATTTTTTTTAAATAGAATATATTTTTTGTTTTCACGTCGGTTTCTATTCAACCCATAGTTGGGACCCTAACAGGTACTACCACTCCGGGTCAGCGTGAACCTGGGAGCAATGGTAATTAAAGGGTTGCTCCACACTCCTCAAAGCCCACAAGCTGGGGCCTCACCACTGGG
>NC_136523.1:31539400-31611900 GCF_053919585.1 Euprymna scolopes
TTGCAGGTTTGTAGGATCATACCATCAACATTATTCCCAGCGAATACTATTTTCCAGCAGAAGATAAAAACTGCATTTGAAAAATTGTAATCAAAGCAAACAAAATAAAGAATCTCTGTTGTGCCTGAAAAACACTATGATCTAGGTGAATATTTTTTCTACTAAACATACAAAATAACTCGTTTATCTGGAAACTAGGCACAATATACAAAAGAATTGGAAATATAGGATACAGCATTTAAGATTCTAAATTTACGCATAAAACACACCTTAATCTGATAAGAAAGCGCCTGTTTAACGATCCGAACTATGCACATCACGAAGAAGAAAACAAATTGAGATGATATCCGACACTTTCGACATCGAGACACCCCAAACAGCTCCAGAACGACGCCGATCGGAAAGGAAAAACGAAATTCACGGATCCTTTAACTATCGACCTTAAAGAGAAAACGCGCTAAGTGCAAATATATATTTTACATCGTTCGTAGCATAGGGTGTACGTGTTGTCCAGCTTTCTTTCCAATCTTTTGGTGAGTGTGGAAAAGAAAACTAGATGGCACGTACAACCGTATACTACGAACATTGTCAAATATGTCATCCGACGAAGCAGATAATTTATGGAAACCTACCTGTTGTATCTACAAGCATTATGGAGCGACATCTATGATTTGCTGGTCATTGACAGAGAAGCAAGCAGGAACTAGTGAGAAATGTATTGCTGTGGACTCCACGGCATTGGCGCACGGGCATAGGGCGACCTAGATGAATGTACATCAAATTGCACATGACATCAACTGTGATTCTGAAGATTTGAGGGAGCTGATGGGGAACAGGGAGATCTGCAGAGAGAGAGAGAGAGAGAGAGAGAGAGAGAGAGAGAGAGAGAGAGAGAGAGAGAGAGAGAGTCACATTGGTCCGAGCAAGGAGCCCGACCATATGGCGATTAAGCTACACTGAATATTCTGCGTTTCATCCACTATAGGATTCGTCAGGCTTATGCGCATAAGCCTGACGAATCCTAGAGTGGATGAAACGCAGAATATTCAGTGTAGCTTAATCGCCATATATATTTTATAAATTACTAACTAGCTCTACCTACGTATTGAGCACTTTTGAAGTAAATACTTAAAGTTTACGCATAAATCTATACTTTCGTATATTAAATTTGTGTGAGTAAATGAAGTAGTTTTATATATATATATATATATATATATATATATATATATATATATATATATATATATATATATATTCCATGGATTTTACTTGTGTAAATGGAAACTCAATTAACTTTCTTGGAGTTATATTTTTGGATTTTACCGTCATTGGATTATTTACCTTTCACCAGACTATCCATTCACGTGTAATCATCCTTTTCTTCACCATATTCCCTCTGCTTCACTTTTTGTTATCAAGTAAGATCTTTGACTTGCTTGTAGTTTTATCAAATACTTTTGTATGCAAAATCCGATCCCGCATTTTGCTAATTCCTACCCTCTGATGAGAAGGAAAGTTATTTCTTCGAAACTCCGCGGATTAAGGACTATCCCCTTATCAAGTGTTTCCTTTTCAAATTAAATATGTTTTTTTAACTCTTTTTCAAAGTGCTTTTTAACATGTTTTATTAACTGTTTGCTCTTATATATATATATATATATATATATATATATATATATATATATATATATATACGGAAGAGAGAGTCCACTTTTCTCGCAGCAGCCTTAACACTTACCTCAATATATTTGTTCCAGTTCATTTTGTTTGTGAATGTTAACCCTCGGACTTTGAGGGAAATACTTTAAGGTAGTGTATAATTAGCCATGGCAATCAGTGGTTGAGAAGGTTTCTTGTAATTATTAAAGGAAATAACCTTAGTCTTGGCAGCATTGAACGTTACCATCCAGTTTCGGCCCCATTCCACTACAGACTGGAGGTCTTCCTCTAGAATTTTAGCCATTTCTTTAGATATCCATTAATTAGTATTTCCCTCGAATCTGTTATGGAGCGTGATGTCATCAGAAAATATACCCATCTCAGAGACAATTTTATCGGGGATGTCGTTTATGATTAACAAAAATAATAACGGTCCGAGGATTGACGCTAGAGGGACACCATATTTGTATCATGTTGTTCAAATGTACGCCCATCAAATACAACCTGGAGTTTTCTCTTATCTACGAAAGATAAGTTATCTCGTCAGATTTTTCAAGTTAAGTTTGAAAAACCTGATGGGAAATCGAATGTGATTTTGCAGTTAGTTAGGATTCAAGTTCAAGTGGTGTCCTGCCCGAAACAGGCATTGACGGCTGTTACTCTCCATCTACCACTTTCACTCGAGACATTCATGAATTCATTGATGCTCATCATTCAAACCCCCATTCACGCTGTTTCTTGAAAGTGTTCGATGTATTGTCATAACTTTCTTTGCAGTTGTACAAACAGCACGTTGCAGTTTATTTCTGTCTGAGCAGTACCCATACTGCAATTGTCCTGATCATTGTACCCAAATGAAATGCTGCTCAGCTCAACGGAATCTTGCTGCCTAACTCCCTACACAGTACCCCAGTAGCTTATGTCTCTGATAGTAGCCTCCTACACCAAAGTGGCAATGTGTCTTGTTTGGGGTGAATATATATATATATATATATATATATATATATATATATATATATATATATATATATATATATATACATACATATATGCATACATATATACATACATATATATATATATATATATATATATATATATATATATATATATATATATATATATATCACCCGCTACTTAATTGGCTGAAAATGCGAAGCTCGTTGTTTGTTTGTTTATGAACAGGCGATTTGAGCACTAGAAAAGTGGTGGCGGGTGTCTATTTAAATAGACATTCCGACGAGTTATTTACGGGCGTCGATTCTATGGTCGAGTGGGAGAACTGCCGACTGTCAACACGACGCTTCTAGGTTCAATCCTTGGCTTGGGCGAGATGCTAGTCTAGCGGCACTGATGAGTTGTGATACAACGAAACAGGACTGTATGTCGATGACTACAAATATATATATATATATATATATATATATATATATATATATATATATAAAACAACGAAATACGAAACTATGAACAGAATTATTCCTGGTTGCTTCCGTATTACATTAGTCATCTTCTTTTCATGACCTCACGTTACCCTGATCGGGGTGTGGGAGTGAAGTGGGTTCTCGACATTGCCCAAGGGTCTCCAGCAGACTAGCGGAGGGAAGGAGGCGCCTTATTTTTGTCTTTGACAGTAGTGACCTCCTGCCATCTTATACAGCGCCTAGTATTCCCAAATAGTTACTCATCTGTTATTGACCAGGTTCATCGTTGCTTAACTTCCGTGATTTGGCACGAACCGCATTTTTATTCGGGGTATTTATGTTTAATAAACGTGAACAAGCATGTTGCTGCACCCATCCCCACTTAGGATTAGAACATTATCAAATGAAGTACTGTTGCCACATGTGCGCATGACCTGCTCGCCGTATCCCGTCTTGCCTTGATAGAGTTCAAAATCCACTTATAAACTTTATAGGTGATGAACTTTTTCCTTCCCGGCAACCTCTTTTCCTACAGAAGAGACGTTGCGAGCCTGTCTCTGCTCTATCGTTATTTTCATGACAAGTGCTCGTCTGAACTCCCATCTGTAGCCCTCCTTGTCAAACTTTCACAAAAAACACACGACTAGCTATAACCGCTATCAACAATTTCCCTCACTCTCTATCTGTGCCTAAATCTAAACGCAGCTTCCATGTACAAAGCTTCTTTCCTAGAATTGTCCGCCTGTGGAACACTGTTCCATTGACCTGCTTCCCGTCCGACTATAATATGATAGCCTTTAATTCCAATGTAAACAAGTTCTTGTTGAGCTGTTCCCTTAAATAATTCAAATTCTATACATCATCATCATCATCATCATCATCATCATCATCATCATCATCATCATCATGCAGTCCGCCAGTCTTGACGATGACTAGCCGAGGCTCCAGTGCGTTATACTTCGGTGTTGGCATAGTCCTCTTTCTGCGTGAAACATCCGGTCACAGACACTGCATATGTGGGTGCCAGGGTAGTGTCGTCTATAGTGTCTCAGTTCTAAGGCTTCTCCAATCTTTCTCTCTATTTCTTTCTTTGCTTTGTGGAGACTGTTCCGCCAACCACTTCTTTCTTTGGCTTGTTCCTCCCAACGTTCACTACGCCATTAACGATTACGATACTACGACCTTACATTGATTAATTCTTATCCTCGAATGGCCTTTGGCCCTTGATAAGTGGTGATCTCCTTGTAAAACAAATCTCTAAACGTGAGCAAACATCTTGTTGTATACCCCTTTCCCACATTTTGGATCCTCCTATAAATTAGGAATCTATCGCAGTAATTCCTTACGCCGCAGTGGCAATAAGCCTTGTTTGGCGCGAAAAGAAGTATATATATATATATATATATATATATATAAAAAAAAAAAAACAGCAAGTAGACAGGGAATTGGTCAATTAAAACTACAAAGAAAACAAACAAGCGTGATATTTACTTGCTTATTTGTTTCTTGTCCTAACGTTTTTGTTTGTGACCGGTGCTGATTAGTGAGCAGTGCAAAGTTTGATTAATAGAACGGGGAGAGCCGATCGATATTTCCAATATTCTCAATAGCAGAATTTACGCTCATCATAAAACGCTATAGATCTACTTACAATCGTGGAAGTCTTTCAACAAAGAAAGAAAAATAAAAGTAAAAATAAATAAATAAATAAATAAAACGTTAATTTGAAAACTCTTGGCAAATCTACAAGTCAAATTATAGGCTGAGTTCGAATACACATATGCTATTTCATTAATAAAACCTATCAAAAGACTGTTCACTGGCAGTAATATTTTTCTTTACAAGAAAGGATACCCAGTGTAACCCGGTATCCTCATTTCCGTAGAATATGTAAATAAATAAACAAATAAATGAAAACAAAAATAATTAATAAAGAATAAAATAATGAATAAAAACAAAAATAATTAATAAAGAATAAATAAAAAATAAAATAATAAATAAAAAATAAAATAATAAATAATAAACAAATAAACAAAAATACAAAAAAATAACAAATTAAAATAAAAAACAAAATAAAACAAATGAAAAAAATAATTGAATAAATAGTAAATAAAAATAAATAAATACATAGAAATAGAAATAATAAATAAATAAAATATGAATAATAAATAAATATGTATAGATAAAAATAATAAATTAATATAAGAACAAGGAATACGGTCGAAGGTTACATCGGCCGAAACGTTATGCAAATAAAAAAACATCCAAGACGAGAACAAGTCCAAACCATTCAAATAATATAAAAACAAAATTTTGTCTGTGTAAAAGGCTGGATAGATAGGCTTATTGCGTGTGACAGTGTTTAACTTCAGTATGTATGTATGCATGTATGTATGTATGTATGTATGTATGTATGAATGTATGCATGAATGTATGTATGTATGTACGTATGTATGTATGTATGTATGAATGTATGTATGTATGAATGTATATATGAATGTATGTACGTATGTATTTATATATGTACGAATGTATGTATGTATGTATGTATGAATGTATGTGCATGTATTTATGTATGTATTCCTTTGGTTAGTCAATGTGAGAATGTATTAGTTAACTAAATATCATGTTTTGAAAAGTTCGAGTCTTTTTTGGACAAATTTAAAATAAAGAAGCATACATCCATACATGCATACATACATATATACACACATATATGCACGCATACATCCATACATGCATACATACATATATACACACATATATGCACGCATACATACATACATACATACATACATACACAAACATACATGCATACATGATGATTGCAGCGTCTTGTCAGACGAGTGCCACTCCCTCAGACATTTAAAATTCATGAGCCAAAATGCCTGAGGGAGTATCTATACAAAGATGATGTTACAGAGTCTTAGCTTTGTACGACAGCTAAGTCTCTCTCTCGGTTCAAAATGTTGAGATCCAGCAACAAGCAAGAGCAAGATAGCCAGCAACAAATTAAACTGCAGACCAGCTTAATGCGGGTACGTGTCTTCCGCTTTATGGTTTTTTAAATCAGAGATATGCTTCTCCTAGAAAGTTTGCCTTCACCACGGCTTAGGGGAGCCCTCTCCACCACAATACACATATACACAAACACAAATATACACGGTGCTAGTTGGCCGTTGACATATATATATATATACACACATACATGCATGCATACATACATACATACATACATACATACATACATACATACATACACATACATACATACATGCATACATACACACACATACATACATACATATATACACAAACATACATGCATACATACATATATCGTAGCTTCCTTCAGTTTTGACAGACTATGGATGTCCTCTGTAAGTGCGCCTGCTCGTGGAATTTTTGGTGACAAGAGGTGTGCAATCCACATCCACACATTTTCTGAGTCGGCGTTATCAAATACAAGTGGAAAGTGAAAGGTTCAGGACGTCTTGAAACAATGCCGAGATAAGCGGAGAGCATAGACAGCTCTTAAAATTACCAAATGGTAAGTCATCTGGTAATAGCCAGGCTCAACGTTGCTTAACTTCGCTGATCTGACGAGAACTGTCAACGTGATTATACATACATGCATACATACATACAGTAAGGAAGCATACATATATACATACAAACATGCATACATAATACATTCATGCATGTATGCATGTATGTATGCCTTCTTACTGAATGTATGTATGTATGTATGTATGTATGTATGTAGTGGTTAAGGTCTGGTGTGGACGTGTGTTAAAAGCACACAGATGTCTCTGCGTCATACTGTGCTTCTCTCAGACAAATCAACTCCACATGCACGTCGTGACCACTGCCACGCAGACGGGGCTCTGATGAACGGCGAGTGTCCTGCGCCGTATAACTGGACCTCCATTGCCTTGTGGGCCAAGGTTCTTTTAACCAAAGGCTAAGGGTGAGGTAACTCTTACAAAAACCTCCAGAGGAGCTTAGGCCCTGTAAGCTGCGACATACATTACCCACCGGCGTGTGGAATATGCTCAGGTGCCCAGCAACCTAAGTCCCAGTCATGGATCAAATGGCATGGTGAGTGAAGAGGGCTCCGTAAGCCGTGGTGAAGGCAACCTCTCTAGGAGAAGGAAAACTCTGATATAAAACCTGCGGCGATTGCTGCATCCAATGATGTTGACTTGCTCTTCTTTTTGGTTCAATGTGGCAGTTGTTTAGAGAGTGGGATTGTCTCGGTGCAAATCTTTCCTCACTATAAAAAGCTTCAAGCACAGGATTACTTGATATGTAATGGAATACACATTTTACCATCGGTGTGTATCTCGATAACAAAAAGGCTGGCTGTAGCCTAAAACAGCAAACGGACACTCAATGAGGATTGATGCAGATATGGGCGTCAATGGAAATAAAGGCTCTGGAACATCCAAGATCTGGTTCGGCAGGTGTTCAGTGCATCACAGCCTGGACCCGGTCATCAGCAGATTGCAGGACTGTAGAAGGTTCATAAAAGTGACCGCCCAGTACGTGTTGCTTGTGGCGTTCGTGTCTGCTTCATTTGAGCCAGAGATGTATTAAGTAATGGCAATACTCGAGAACGAGTTTACTGCCTATATATATATATATATATATATATATATATATATATATATATATATATATATATATATGTATGTATGTATGTATGTATGTATGCTTGAGACGTATCTTAAGCATCAAGTGGCAAGCACAAGTACCCGATACTGAAGTCCTTGTGAGAGCATGTTTTTCTTGTGTTGAGACCCTTGTAATCAGATCTCACATGCGTTGGGTGAGCTCCCTTGTTCGAATGAAAGATTGTAAACTGCCAAAACAAATTTTTTACGGGAAGCTGAAAAATGGCAAGCACTCTCAACACAAGCATAGGAAGAAGTTCAGGGACTCTACAAAGAATAATTTGAAAGTCTTACAAATCGACATCGACACATGGGAAGAACTTACTTTGTAAAACTCGAAGTGGCGAAAGCTTGTACGTGAAAGTTATGATGGTCTAGAAAAAATAAAGCAGGCCCACCGCAATCTGAAGCAAGAGCTTCGCAAAGGTTTAATTGATAATCTTAACCATGACACACAGAGCTGGAAATGCCACACTTGTGAACGAGTGCTTTTGTCAAAAGCTGCCTACGTCAACCACCTTAAGTCGCACAAAACTCGTGTTCAGTTCAACTTTGCGCCTATTAGTCCGAACCAAACGATCTGTTTAATATGCACCGAAGTTTGCAAGACTACTGCTGGTTTGAGAAGACATGTGATTGTTCATAGGAATACCCTTCAACCTCCAGAGGAAGTCAACTCAGTTAAAATTGCTCAATTTGTATGTCACATCTGCGGCAAGATGTGCAAATCTGCTGCGGGAGTGCAGAGTCACCTGAGATGGCATGGATGACGAGATTGGGAGAATTCAATATGACGGCGATCGTCTGGAAAGATGCAGCAATCATCATGTATGTATGTATGTATGTATGTATGTATGTATGTATGTATGTATGTGGGCGAATGAATCCTTTTTCGGGGTCAACGGCCAACTAGCACCATGTGTGTTTGTGTGTTGGGGTGGAGAGGGCTCCCGTAAGCCGTGGTGAAAGCAACCTTTCTAGGAGAAGCAAATCTCTGCTTTAAAAAACCATAAAGCGGGAGACCGGTACGCGCATAAAACTAGTCTGCAGTTTAACTTGTTGCTGGCTATCTTTGAACCGAGAAAGAGAGAGAGAGAGAGAGAAAGAAAGAAAGAGAGAGAGAGAGAGAGAGTTGTCGTACAAAGCTAAGACTATATACCATAATCTGTGTATAGATACTCCCTCAGGCATTTGTCTATTAAAATGGTCCTGTGGCGATGGAATTCATTTTTGGGCTCATGGACTTTAAGTGTCTGAAGGAGTGGCACTCGTCTGACAAAACGTTGTAATCATTATATATGTATGTATGTATGTATGTATGTATATATGTATGCTTCATTTGTTTAGTCAGCGTGAGAATATATTCATAAACTTAATATTGTCATTTAAAAGGTTAAAATCTATTTTAAAACAAATTTTAAAAAATGCCTACGAACGGGTGAGGTTCGAAATTCGTAAGCTTAATATTGTATTTTGAAAATTGTAAGTTTCTGACTTGTTCAGAAGAGGATTGGTAATTCATATTATTGGATTCTTCGCACTACTGTTCTCATATTGGCTGTTATTTTCACAACATTTCCTTAACCCCCGATCTTCTTCAGGTATATTTTGTGGAACTTAAAAATCTTTCCATCGAACTCGGGGATCCACACAAAATTTCCTGGCGTACTTGATAAAGTACTTGATGAAAATTCAGTTGCAAGTTAGACACTTTTAGTGGTTGAAGGTTCAATCCTCAGTACAAGCGACACTAAAAAATACAAGTACAAATTAATTAGGACTTCTACTCAGTCATGGCTGACGAAACGATTGCATGCTACCCTGATGGATTAAATAAAGGGTTCCGTGCGAAATTCCGTCCAGATTTCCGAGTTCGGCAGAAAGATTCCCGGGAAAATATCAGAGTTCGACAAGATACACATAAAGAACGTAGGAGGTTACATCGACCGAAACATTGTGAAAATGACACTCAAGATGAAACCCATAGGCCGAAGAATCCAAGTAATATGAACAATCGATCCTAATCTAAAACATTCCGAAATTGCATTAGTTACATTCTTAAAGAGCTCCATTGTTAAACACGGACATTGTTGAACGCATTTATCCCAATGGAATATCACGTTTTGTTTTTCTTAGATCAATGGGAATTCTTTATGGAATTTATGTCTGTTTGTTTTGTCGTCAACTATAACTTTCGGCCCGACTCAAAAGACAAAACTGGTCTTGATTAACCGAAAGAAAATGTGCTATGCATTTATTAGACCAATCTATTTAACCTATTGATCGGTTATCGATTTTCACTTTATCCTACTGTCCTTATATTGATCTCTTGGATATTTCTAAATATTTCGTTGTATAGCAAAGCAAGAGAAATCTCCATAAAGAACGAAGCCCCGAATTATTCTGCTCACAATGCAACATGGCCACGGGCAAATTTCTGCAATATCATCATGTTGTCTTTAGCTTTTGGGAAATATGGGAGGCACTAAGTGTAACGCAGTAGTTATAAATAAACAAAAAAATAAATAAAATTTCGGGTCTGAATTTTTTCTTTTTTAACAAAAGTTTTTGTTACCGTTGCTCTCCCGTTTCGGCACCAATTAAAAGTCTTTCGCTGCCACATGTACATTTTAAACTGGCTCGCGTTTCTCTTCCTTTCGACCGCATGCTTGGCCCAGCCAGCCCATTCTCGTCTTCCACTTCACCCGTCCATTCTCTTCGACGCTTACTTTGCTTATGTCCCGAGCACGTGGTGTATTTTTCTCTCTTTTTTCATTCTTCGTCTCGCGCAAACTTCCTAATTTGCATATCCGCTTTTTTTCGGCTGCTGCTGCTGTGGATCTCTTCGCAAGCCAGCCATCCTCCGCTGCTGCTGATACTTCCTATGCACTGTGTTAGATTATATAAGATTGAACAGTGGAAATAAACTATATGCACTATAATGTTACATAAATTAACTATATGCACTATATAAATACATAACTATATGCACTATAAGGTTAAATAAATAAACTATATCCACTATATAAATACATTACTATATCCACTATAAGGTTACATAAATAAACTATATGCACTATAAGATTACATAAATAAACTATATGCACTATAATGTTACATAAATGAACTATATCTACTATAAGGTTACATAAATAAACTATATGCGCTATATAAATACATTACTATATACACTATAAGGTTACATAAATTGACTATATACACTATATAAATACAACTATATCCACTACAAGGTTACATAAATAAACTATAGGCACTACATAAATACAACTATATCTACTATAAGGTTACATAAATAAACTATATGCACTATATAAATTCATAAATATATCCACTATAAGGTTACATAAATGGACTATATACACTATATAAATACAACTATATCCACTATAAGGTTACACAAATAAACTATATCCACTATATAAATACATTACTATATTCACTATGAGGTTACATAAATGAACTATATCCACTATATAAATACAACTATATCCACTATAACGTTGCATAAATAAACTATATCCACTATAAGGTTACACAAAGGAAATATATCCACTACAAGGTTACATAAGATTGAAAAGTGGAAAATCACTCGAAATATAGTGTATTGGCACTTTATGAGCACTTGTGTATTTTGACATTTTTTTTTTGTTTTCATTCTTGAAGAACTCCTATATATCGAATATGCGCGATATCTTTTTTTGGTAAATTTTACCTTACGTTACAACAGAACTCCGACCACTAATTTGTTTTTTTTATGCGTATTCGAGGTCGCTGACAACGAATCTGATAATAAAACCCACTGCAAATTTACCGTTTGCATGGTATGAGACCATGGGCCTTGGAACTATTTTGTGCCATTTCACCGCCTTCGGTAGTGTTTTTCTTACATGATACGTTCGTGTGCGAACGGGCGTTGTGAAGTGTCTTATCACATCGCATAGGAATCTTGGCATGCCAGACTCTTCAAGCGGTCATTTTAAATAAAGTTATAAAAAAAAAATGCTTTACTTTTTAATTTTGTCTTACGTATTTTTAATGCTTTTTAATTGATCTAAAAAAAAGTTTTCACGAGAGTTTACAAAAATATAACCCCCAAACATTTTTATATTTTTCGTTCTTTTTTTGGGGGGGAGGGGATTCAATTATAGGACTTGTGTAGTTTAACAGGTGCTTCTGCAGTTTAATTAACCATTTTTCCGTAAGTAACGCGCCGACATTTACCATTTCACAAAAATTCTGTTTACGTTGGGGAGCGGGGGGGGGGGCGGTTGTGGTGCTGAGGCATGCGCGCGCCAGCACCACCACCGTTTATGTTTTTGCAAACCGCTCGTTAAAACTTTATTTTTTGATCAATTAAAAAAGTATTAAAACCTACGCAAGACGAAAAAAAAAAAAAAAAAAATTGTCGTTCATTTTTTTTTTTTTACTTTCATATTTAAAAGATTCCAACGCAATGCGATAAGACACTTCACTACGCCCGGTCGCACGCGAACGTATCGTGTAAGAAAAACACTACCGAAGGTGGTAAAAAATGGCACAAAATAGTCCCAAGGTGCAGGGCTAATACAATGCAAACGGTAAATTTGAGGTGGGTTTGATTATCAGATTCGTTGTCAGCGACTTCGAATACCCCTAAAAAAACAAATTAGAGTAGTCGGTGTTTTGTTGTAGCGTAAGGTAACAGTTACCTTTTTTTTTAAACTTTGAACCAGAAAAAAAAACAAAAACAAAACAAGAAGCTATCTTCTTTTTACAGTCTCAAAGACTTTCCAGACAGACGAGGTACCTTCAATAAGTTTCCAAATTTTTTTTTATACAAGCATTCAGCACTGTCGTAGACTCTTGAAAATTCAGTACGCTATTGACCAATTTTTAAATTTTCAGGTTCAAATGAACAACTACGACAGGAATTGGAATACACCTTACTAAAGTCTGATTGTAATAACCCGTGAATTTCAAAAATGCAATATGAACGCGAGGACAATTTAGAAGAACGATATGCAATAAAATTCTGTTTTAAACTTCGAAAAATGCCACAGAAACGTATGGAATGCTTCAGACTGATTTTGGACTATTTTGCATGAATCGAGCATCAGTTTTTAGTGGCATAAGAGATGCAAAGAAGGCAGGTTGTCTGTGGGGGATGATGAGAGGTGTGAGAGGAGTAAGGAAGTCAGAACACCAGAGTTGATTGGCCAAATAAAGAATTTCATAGATAAGAACCGTCGTGTGTCTATAGATACAATAAGTTCAGAGTTTGATGTCAGTGTGGGAACTGTACACACAATTATTCGTGAGAAACTGAAGATGCAGAAGATGCACCAGTCCGCAACCCCATCCTTGTCACAGACTGTTTGACCAAGATGGGTATTAAAACCGTTCCTCACCCTCCTTATTGTCCAGATTTTGTCCCCTGTGACTTTTGGTTATTCCCTAAGCCCAGGGAAAAACTTTATGAGACAAGGAGTTACAAAGTTAAGCAGATGAGGGTTAAAACACGCTCACACAAGAGGACTTTCATGCGGTATTTTATATAACTTCTATTTATCTCTTGAAAAAAACAAACAAAAAAAAACATTACCAAAACCTCTGATGTTTGATTAAAAAACAGTGGATAAACATATTTTTATTATAAAGATTATAATTTTGTTATAGAAGTTCTATTAAAGACTTTTTGAATAAAACTTTTATTTTTATATTTGCTTTAAAAAAAAAAACTACATTATGAACAGTGTTAGTCATCCATACCTTAAAATTTGTCTGACGTTATTTCCGCCCAATGGCCTTGTAAATAAAGAAGTGCGATTCTTAACGAAAGCCAACAAAATATTCGAACTAGCATAGCAATTTCATATTCCACAACGCTATACATTGTACCAATCACGCACACCATTTAAAGTTTGCGCTTCCAAAATGGCGTCTTCTTTTATTTTCGTCTGATTTCGCATATTTGTGCCATCGCAGCCGGTAAACAGAAGTTAAAATTGTTGCTGAAGGCCGTGGCGTATTAATAGGAATTCTTTGCGAATTTACAGGAAGCGAAATAAACCTGGTGTTTGCCTCGCAGGTAGAATCAAATGTGAAAAATGGAGGAAAATCCGAAAGTTTATCCGTGTACCTTTTTCTCAACATGGCCGTTCGGTACTTGTATGAAATAATGATGTTTTAAACGAGCACATTTCAGGTGAAAGCATTATTACGTACTTGCGTGCCATGTTGAGATTAGTATAAAATCCAAAAATTATGAAAAATAATCCAGCAGAAGATATGTTAGATGCATTTTCAACACTAAAATTAGCCACAATTACATGTTTAAATAATTGTGTGTTTAAAAATGGCGAAGGTAATTATTTAGTCAAAATGATCGAATGCAGTTACCTCGCTTTAATCTTGTTAACTCTTCAAGATGAAAAAAATACAATAGAATTCGATAAATTGATTAACTCGATAAATTTTATTTTTCCGTGTATTTATTTTCATATTTAATCATTTTCTTTTTAATTTTTAGAATTTATAATGATTTCGACATGATACGTAAGTACGTAATAATGTTTTCACCTGAAATGTGTTGATTTAAAATGTCAATATACCCCACAAGCACCCCTGTTACATAGGACATTTTGTGTAATTTTAATTTTTTAGTATTCTTTCTCAACCACTTAAATGTAAGGAGCTGCTATCTGGGACCATGTCTCCAAAGGATTGTGTAATGAGATATTTGTTCATATTAAATTTAAAATTCTGCGTGTTGGTACACTCAGTGAAGCAGGGAACAGGGAGAGAATTACAAATTCTGGCATTCATAGGGACGACGCTATTAAAGGCGAAGGCTTTCCAGCATTAAGTTACCTCAACATTGAATGGGTGGGATTTTACTGATAGACGGGGTTGTCGATGTATGTACGTACATACGTTTGTTAAATGTTTCTTAGTAAACTAGAGTATATTGAAGAGGTTAGCGTTAAAAAATTTGAATGTTTGTAGAGGTTTGTTGTGTATTTTTGAAGTTTTAGTTAAACATGCAAACATACAAACACACGGACAATTACCTTTTATATTATAGACCGACGGGGGCGGGAGTGCCTGGCTTTGCCCGGTCGCGATGTATATATATATATATATATATATATATATATATATATATATATATATATATATATATATATATATATATATATATAGTCTTATTTGTAGTTTTCCGAATTTTACTGGGTTTATATAATTCAGTAATCGTTCATATACTAATAAATTATAAGCTAAAAAGAGATGACTTTAATTGTAAGCTACAAAATTATCATATTTTATAATTGAGCATTCATATATTGTTTTAACAAAAACCAAGACTTCAAAGAATAGGTTTATAGCAACAAATAGTGTATTTCATCGTTAGTTACAATTGTTTCAAGACTATTCGGACAAATCCAAACATATTGTTTGAAAATTGTCACATTTTTTATTCAATAAGTCTGAAGAAAGGTTGTTTTTGTAAAAATCTAACAATGAAATACACTATTATACATTATGTCGTTTAAAAATGTTTTGGATTTGTCCGAATAGTCTTGAAACAATTGTAACTAACGATGAAATACACTATTTGTTGATATCAACCCATTCTTTGAAGTCTTGTTTTTTGTTATTATCAATCCTCTATTGATTGCTATATATTATTTAAAATAATTTGCCCCGTGGACTAATTTGCAAAAAAAAAAAAAAAAAAAAAAAAAGTAATTAAAAATTAAAAAAATAATAATGAAAATGTCGTTCATCAAATTTCGTCTGTGTTTGTTTACAATATCACGTCAGATATCAGAGGGAGGCCGAGAAGATACAATGAATTTCAATAATGAAAACTGAATAAATATTAATGAAAACCCTTGAATGTTGAGACTAACACCACACATAAACTACACACAAATTGGACACACAGAAACGGCTACAAATGCAAAACACAAAGAACATCATATGGAATCATGAAAACGTAAACTGTTGAATTGAAAAGTACCGCTCCCTTTTTTTGTGTGAGTGTCGCCATAAACAGGCACCACACTAAATAATGAGGGTCAAGGATGATGGAAAGACTGAGAAGAGAACGCACTGGCCAGAGCTCCGCTGGAGGAGTGCAGAGAGGACTGGGACTTTAGGGAGGTTTATTGCCACTCAAATTCCAGTGAAGACGAGAAATCAATGTTAAGCAGGTGTTTCGATAACGCAATTTCTTTTGCAAATATTACCAAAAGAGATGGTGAGTACTGGAAATCTGGGGAGATTTGTGTCACTCAGACTTCAAAGAACGCCACAGGTTGTTCTTAAAGAGAATTTTTTTTTATGATACCCTGTTTGACTATAGATGATAGCCTTCCAGTGAGTAATAATAGCAATTAATTTCTGGTACAAATAAAAGTAATTTCCAATTGCTGCGGAATTACTCACAATTACAATAGCTCTAAAACGCACGTTTGAAAGTCGAGCACATGTCCGACGAAGGGAAACCTTTCTGAAATATTACAATACGGATCTTCCAGCTGACGCAAGTAAGAACATGATACATGTAAAATATGAAAAGAAACATGTATATTGTATTATGAAAAATGAATCCGCATAGCTTATTCAGCTGTTATATACTTTAATTTAGTTCCGCTTGTGTCGAATCCGTACACTGGTGTATTATATTGCTTTCAACGTTGGGTCTCCTTGCTAATATATATATATATATATATATATATATATATATATATATATATATATATATAATTACTTCATTTAATCACATAAATTAATATACGAAAATATAATTTTATGCGTAAATGTTCAGTATTTACTTCAACAGTGCTCAATACATAGGTAGAGCTAGGTAGTAAGTTATAAAAATATATATGGCAACTGAGCTACACAGAATATTCAGCGTTTCATTCTCGTGAGAATTCGTCAGGCTTATGCCTGACGAATTCTCACAAGAATGAAACGCGGAATATTTTGTCTAGTTTAATTGCCATATATATTTTTATATCTTACTACTACTACTACTACTACTACTACTACTACTACAACACACATTATATATATATATATATATATATATATATATAAATATATATATTTATATATGACAAAATTCTATATTCCAAAGTTCAAGATGTATAAGATCTAAATTACGTCTAAAAATGGAAAGTAATTTATTATTTTCTCTAATCATAAAATGTATATATGTATATAAACATCTAATTTACATAAGGAAAACACGCTGCTCTTCCCCATCATTATATATAGCCCCAAATCCTATGACCCTCTTGTCAGTGACCATCCCTCTTGAAAAAGCCCGCATAAATCGGGCGAAACGTTGAGTATTCAAGTCCTTCCGCCTCCATTCTATTTCATATCATCGGATTTAATCCAGCTCAACAATCATATATACGGTATCAATTAAGGTCAACCTCCATAGCTTTTTTCACCATAATGTCTTAATTTACTTCAGTTTATTTCTATCCGTTACAACTCTGCGTTCTATTGCTTTCTGTACATTTAACAAACAATTTTGTTGCAAGAAAAGTAACTGTTATAAGGGACCTAACTACGTATCGAACCGGATACGAAACAGTATATAAAAGAGCTGCCATTTTAAGGTAGGGGCGTCTTGTCTTGTTTGCAGTCTAATTTTACGTTTTAGTCTTGCAGTCTTGCCCTGCAGCCTTGCGTCATACCAATCTCGCATCTTACACTCTACAAGTGTACTCCGGTTAACTAAGCTTCCCAGAGACGAGCGTTCAGCTCTCACACGCTAAGTTCCTTTTTCTTTACCTTCATTTACATTTATCTAACTTCAAAAGCAAGTAGCCATCTTGTATTTGTATTATTGCAAAGTACTAATAAATCTTTTTGTTACGCATTCCACTCGGCGTATTTTGTCATATTATTATATACCGTTGAACAGGATATAACAATTATGAATAATAATAGCATATAATGTGGGTGTAACGTTTATTCAATTGTGAATAACAATAGCGTTCCATTTGAAAACTAACATTTTTTTGATTTTCATTTAGATTCATAGTCATGAAACATAAACTAAGTACTAATAAACCTTCTTTTTGTTACGCATCCCACTCGGCGTATTTTGTCATATTATTATATACCGTTGAAACATGATTTAACAGTAACTTAACCTCTTATAAAATTATATATATTTAATTTTTTGTTAAATTTCAAAACTAATACAATTGATCTATTCAGACAGACAGATACGAAACTCTCCATTAATAATAGATTATAGTCATAATCTCACGCTCGACAAAAATGTACATTCCGTCGGGTTTAATAATAAAACCACCATTTTTGTTTTGATTGAAAATAACTTTGACAAGCGAAAATGGCGGAAGGAAAAACAAAGTTGTTTTTAGACGAGCAGGAAAATTCGTTCAACGACCACTTTTTTCGCATCACCATCTTTCAGTTCCTCGCAACCATTTATAGAATCGATCAACCGCTCTGTTTTTAAATAGCATGCCATTGGTCTGTCACATTTAAGTGTGACATAAAATGTTCGTTTATGCTTAAGTAAAAAAAAATATATAATTTTCATTAGTCTGTCATACTTAAGTTTAATTATCGTTGGTCTGTAGCGCTAAACTTTGAAATAAGATTTTCATTAGCCCGAAAGACTTGTTTGAATAGAATTTGGTTGGTCTGTAACACTTGTTTGATATGGAATTTGGTTGGCCTGTAACATATGTTCGAGATAGCATTTGGTTGGTCTGTAACACTTGTTTGATATGGAATTTGGTTGGCCTGTAACATATGTTCGAGATAGCATTTGGTTGGTCTGTAACACTTGTTTGAAATAGCATGTGGTTACTCTGTAACATTTGCTTGAAATAGCATTTGGTTGGTATGTAACATTTTCTTGAAATAGCATTTGGTTGGTATGTAACATTTTTTGAAATAGCATTTGGTTGGTCTGTAACACTTGTTTAAAATAGCATTTGGTTGGTATGTAACATTTTTTGAAATAGCATTTGGTTGGTATGTAACATTTTCTTGAAATAGCATTTGGTTGGTATGTAACATTTGTTTTAAATAGCATGTGGTTGGTCTGTAACGTTTGCTTGAAATAGCATTTGGTTGGTATGTAACATTTTTTGAAATAGCATTTGGTTGGTATGTAACATTTTTTGAAATAGCATTTGGTTGGTCTGTAACATTTGCTTTAAATAGCATTTGGTTGGTATGTAACATTTTCTTGAAATAGCATTTGGTTGGTATGTAACACTTTTTGAAATAGCATTTGGTTGGTATGTAACATTTTTTGAAATAGCATTTGGTTGGTATGTAACATTTGCTTGAAATAGAATTTTGGTTGGTATGTAACATTTTCTTGAAATAGCATTTGGTTGGTATGTAACATTTGTTTTAAATAGCATGTGGTTGGTCTGTAACGTTTGCTTGAAATAGCATTTGGTTGGTCCGTAACAATTACTTGAAATAGCATTTGGTTGGTATGTAACATTTTTTGAAATAGCATTTGGTTGGTATGTAACATTTTTTGAAATAGCATTTGGTTGGTATGTAACACTTGTTTGATAAAAAAATTGATCGGTCTGTAACACAGTGGGTAGCAAAAGTATTTGATACATTTTATTTTCATATTTCTCAAAAAAATATCAAGTTTATTTGAATAAAATTTACACTATCTCCGAAGAGATATTATCTAAAAATATAAGGAAAATTAAGATATATTTCGTTGACAAATATTTATTAACGAAAAATCAAATTACCCACATGCAAAAGTATTTAACACATTTACTAATATTTAGTTGTATATCCTTTGTTTTGCCCCACAGTCTCAAAATGCTTTCCATAACTGCCTACTAGTTTCTTACAAGCACTTGCAGGTAGTTTCAACCATTTTTCTTCGCAAACTTTCTTCAATTCCTTGATATTCTTGGGATCTCTTGCATGCACCCATAACTTCACAGTTGTCCACATATTTTCGATGGGATTTTGGTCGGGTGACTGCCTAGGCCACTGTAGAACACTAATCCTATTATCCTTAAACCATTTCATAGGTATTTTAGCCTGGTGCTTGCGATCGTTGTTTTCCTGGAAGATAAAAAATCACAGCCCAATCCTATATCTCCGGTGCCCTTGAACAGATGCGTTGACAAAATCTTTATGTCATTTTCTGCATTCATTTTTCCTTCTATGTGTACAATTCCTCCAATTCCATTTGCAGAAAAGCAGTCCGAAATCATCACAGTTCCACATCTAAATTTTACAGTGGAAATGGTATTAAATGGTTTAATATTCTGTGACCGTTTTCCTCCAGACATGGGTTTGTATGTTTCTTCCGAAAAGCTCAATTTTAGTTTCCTCTGACGAATTAACTTTTGTTCTAGAAGTCATCCGATTCACATTAATATTTATAAACAAATTTCAAATGATCTTCCACATATATAGGACTCAATAATGAAGTTTTCTCGGTGATCTAGTATAAAGGTCTGTACGATTCAATGATCTCTTGATTGTGTCCTTGCTTACTTCAATACCTGCTTTCTGCAAATTCTTCTTAATTTCTGAACGAGTCAGAAATGGTTCTTTCTTCACGTTACGAGCAATGTAACGAGCAATGTAACGAGCAATGTAACAAGCAGTAACATCATTTAATTTACGTGGTCGACCATTTCTTAAGTGATTTTTAGTATTACCACCCATTGTCTTCCACTTTCTCACGACAGCCCTAACGGTATTCACCACCAAATTTAGTTCTGATACTATTTTCCTGTATCCCTTTCCATCTTTATGCCTCGTTATGATTTCCTGGCGCATATCATTAGTCAATTCCTTTGTTTTAATCATTTTAAAACAGTAATGAAAGAGACAACCTGCGCATTGTCTAAGAGCTGTTATCAACTGACCTATAAGGAGCCAAAAGCCTAAGGCTACTTCTGATTGGGTAAACTATTGTAGCGAGATTAAATGACTGCTTAAGAATGAAATTTCTGACTGGGTGAAATATTGTACTATGATTAAATAACTGCCCAAGAATGAAATTTTAAAGCGTGTTAAATACTTTTGCATATGGGTAATTTGATTTTTTGTTAATAAATATTTGTCAACTAACTATATTTTTATTGCCGTTTTATTTTTAATAGATAATATCTGTTAAAAGGTTGAGTGTAAATTTCATTTAAATTAACTTGGTATTTCTTGAGTAATACGAATAAAAACAATGTATCAAATACTTTTGCTACACACTGTATGTTTGAAATAGCATTTAATTGGTCTGCAACACTTGTTTAATATAGCATTTGGTCGGTCTGTGACATATGTTTGGTATAGCATTTGGTTAGTCCGTAACATTTAGTAATTGTCTGTATTTTTTTTTTTTTTTGAGATGAGGTGTTTTCATTGATTAAGATTGTCGGACTGACTTCCTCATCTTGGTTGTTATTGTCACAACGTTTCGGCCGTTTTGCCCTCCGGCCTTCGTCAGGTGTTTCCCCAGTTCGATACAAAACACCTGACGAAGGCCGGAGGGCAAAACGGCCGAAACGTTGTGACAATAACAACCAAGATGAGGAAGTCAGTACGACAATCCGTAACATTTGTTTAAAATAGCATTTCGTTAGCCTATACACTTGTTGGAAATATGTATTTGGTCCGTAACATTTGCGATTTAGTTTGTCTGTAACATTTTTTTGAAATAGCGTTTGGTTGGTATGTAACACTTGTTTGAAATATTATTTTGTTGGTCAGTAACATTTTTTAAAACAGAATTTGATTGGACTGTAAATAGATTTTGATTGGTCGTTTTGAAGAGTATTTTATTGATCTGTAATATTGTTTGAAATATTATTTGGTTGGTCTGTAACACTTGTTTAAAATATCATTTGGTCGGTCTGTAACATCTGTTTGAAATGTTCTTTGGTTGACCTATAACATTTGTTTGAAATAGCATTTAGTTTATCTGTAATACTTGTTTTCAATAGTATTTAATTGGTCTGTAACACCTATTTGAAATAACATTTGATTGGTCTGTAACACCTGTTTGAAATACAATTTACTTGGTGTGAAACACTTTTCTAAAATAGCATTTAGTTGGTCCGTAACATTTGTTTTAAATAGCATTTCGTTGGGCTGTAACATATGTTTGAAGTAATATTTTGTTGATTGTTAACACTTGTTAGAAATAAAATTTCGTTCGTTTGTAACACTTGTTGGAAATAGCATGTTGTTGCTCTGCGACGCATAAGTTTGAAATAAATGGTTTATTGGTCTGCCGCGCTTATGTTTAAAATAAAATGTTCATATATCTGTCACGTTTAATTGTTCAATGCCGATTTCATTTATCTGCCTTACGATAAAGTTTAAAATAACACTTTTTTTGGTGTGTTATACCTAAGTTTTTTTTTTCGATTTTCTTTTTGTTTTTCAAACACTAATAAGTCGCCATATGTCTAGGCTAAACGCCACTCGATAATAAGGGTAAATAAGATGGATAGATTGTAGGTTGAATGATGAAGAATATTATGAGAGGATGTTTTATACTAATGTGTCACCATTTATCAAAGCTAAAAGCCACTCGAGAGTAAGGGTTAAATGAGATGGATAGATTGTCAGTTGAATGATGACGAATATTATGAGAGGATTTTTTTATAATAATGAGGCACCATTTATCAAGGCTAAAAGCCACTCGAGGACAAGGGTTAATGAGATGGATAGATTGTCAGTTGAATGATGAAGAATATTATGAGAAGATTTTGCCTATGCCTAATTCTGAACGCAAATTCCATGAGCAAAACTTCTTTCCTAGAACTGCCTGCATGTGAAACACTGTTCCATTGGCTGCTTCCAGGCCGATTACAATATTGTAGCATTCAAGTCCAATGTAAACAATTAAAAATCCAAATTCTACTAATTTACACACCTTCGATTACTAAACCGCCACTTTACATTCATTAACCCTTATCCTCGAGTGGAATTTGAGTCTTGATAAGTGGTGACTCCCTTGTAAAGTAAAAACTTTTGTTGAGACTGAACTTGAAGGCAACCATTTTGTAGTCGATAGGGAAGCAGTAACGCTGCAATGTGCTGCACGGATTGGAAAATTTTGGAAATAAACTCTGTCCATGGAAATTTCGTTTCGTTTAGGGTACATAGAGGAAGAAAATAATGTTCTTTGCAGTGGTGATAGGAAGACGAGAATGTTTTATTGGGATAAAACTGACATTATAGCTCAGCAGAGCAGCTTCCATTAAAATAGGTGTAGGAATTTTTTCTCTGTACACAACCTGTAATGTTCCTTGGAGTCTAGGTGACAGCAAGTCCCCCCAGATTTCTAGTACTCTTTACTTCTTTCTGTAACCTTTGCAAATAAATTTGCGCTATCGCAACAGCCGCTTACTAATGATTTCTAGCTGGCAACGACTTGGCCTTCACTGCAATTCAGGAGGTAATAAGCCTACCCAATTATTATTATTATTATTATTATTATTATTATTATTATTATTATTATTATTATTATTATTAATTCTTCAATACCCTTTATAAATTCCTTTGCGTTATCGTAACAGTCGTTTACAATTAATTTCTCGTTGTCAGCTAGGAGATATAATATTTTCTTTATTGGTTTTCTGTAAATACTTTAACAGTGTTCAATACGTTAATAGAACTTCGAAAAAATATATAGCTATTAAGCAGAATTGTCTACGTTTCATTCTCGTACGAATTTGTCAGGCTAAAATGAACGGAATTCATATTATCGGGTGTTTGTACACGTGGTGTTAAGTTTGTTAGGTAATTTATTATTCCTGCCCTTTTTTTCTTCGGTCTTAAGTGTTGTGGCGGACTACCTGTGTTACCTATAAATGAACTGACCCATACACACATACACGAGGAAACATTTTTTCTCTTCCAAATATGAAGAAATTACAATTTCTTGCATAAATAATAATTTGAAATATAATATAAATATGAAATAAATATAAAATATAAAATAAATATAAAATATATAAATATAAATGATAATATAAAATATTATATAATATAAAATGAATATAAAATAATATAAACTATAAAATAAATATAAAGTATATAAATATAAATAATAATATAAAATTAGTATTATAATGTATAATAATATATTATATAATATAAAATATATTATATGATTTACAATGATATAAAATATGTTATAATAATATAAAATATATAAAAACTTTACTATTAAAATACATTGCATTAGATTTAGAAAATAAAATATTCTTTTTAAACGTTACTGGAGAGTTCTAAAAAATAGAACAGAGAAGTGTTCTTTTTTCGATTGCTCCAGAAAGTTCCCAAATCGTAGTGTTCTATTTTAGAAATTCTAGATGTTCTATCCACAACGACTATAAATAGACGCTAATAACGCCATAACTTCAGTTATTAAATCAGCTCTGAGAATAAACGCAATTTTTGGGCAACCTTTCCACTATTTATGACTCTGGCTAATTTTTCTTCGGATGAAATCCGATGGTAAGTAATTCCTGAAACAAGCGAATTGCAAACACTAGTTATTAAATCAGCTCTAATAATAAACATTACGGGGGTGACCTTTCAACTATTATGACTCTGGCCAATTTTTTCTGGAATAAAATCCAGTCGTAAGTAATTCCTATAACAAGCCTATTGCAAACACACACACACACACACACACACACACACACACACACACACACACACACACACACACACACACACACAAGGAACTGGACTTTTGGTAAATATTGATTTCCTGATCATATATTCTGACCAAAGTAATGTATTATTATTTCTCAAACTCGAGTATTATTTACATCGCGTAAAAGCTAGACTAATCTGAAGCCGGATTAATCTCCCTTGCACCCTTTTTCTTAAGAATATTTTCTGTTTAATAAAGTATTTTATTTTCCTCTTTAACTCATTCTTTAAGTTTTTTTTTTAATATATGTTGTGTGGCTTCCCCTAGATATCTTCTTGCACGTAACACACAATAAATACCGGACCACAAAGCCGTATCGGGGGACTTGATATTCGGCAGACCAACCAAACAACTCCCACTTTTGCATGTTCCTGTCAATACATTTTGTCACTATTAATCGGTTTTCCTTGTGACCCCTTAAACAGGGTCATAACATTAAGAAAAAGTTCAAGCTGCCTTTTATTTTTGGAGAGTGGTGACACTTTTATTTTTTCGGAATTCAAAGATGACATAGTTTTAACCTGTGTTTGTTCAGAGTATGTTTTCTTATTTTTTATTTACATTGTACGTAATATATTAGTTTTTTTTAATTTTTTTATATATATATGCTATTCTAAAGTAAAGTTTATTTTGTACATACGGTTGTAATAAAAATAACCTTAAACTGTCCTAAAGTTAATGTGCAAACTAAGACGATAAAAGCATAGCCGATAACAAAAAAACACCGTCTAAGTGATTTCCTACGAGAAGTGTTTTTCGGTAATATTTCAATTTTTTTGCCAAGTTAGGTTTTTACCACCTGATTATATGGAGGTGCATACCAAATTATATTTCTTTTTCTTCAACTTTTAATCCTGTCGTAAGTATTGATGTCCAGTTACATAATAGTCCCTCCTATCACCTTGCTTTCCTTCCGGTTGTTGAATGTTAAGGCCCAAATGGCAAGGTAATTCTAGTTCTTTGGCCAGTATCGTTGTGAAATAACAGAACACAATTCGACAAGACGAAAAATGACCGGATATAACAAGATTATATATATATATATATATATATATATATATATATATATATATATATATATATATATATATACATACACACACACACACACACACACACATATATATATATATATATATATATATATATATAATTAAAAAACTCAAATGACCTTATAACGGGTGTTGTAACTTCCGGTTTGCGACTTTCGGTCGTGCATGCGTACATACACAAATAATCAACGCGACAATAAAACTATTGTTTTACTGTGTACGTTTTCACCGTCCCAATTGATTTATTTTCGCGTTTAAATTATCCAAATAAACAATTGTCAATACTTCCTGCATTTTTTACATCGTTCATTTCCGTATTACATTTAAGTTATTTTAACGCAATTTTCTTACAAATAAATCTACTTTAACCTATTGACAACCATAAGAGCATTTTACAACGGCTATTGATGGCCCTGTTGGTGGGGCATTAGAATACGCTGACTTCCCCCTGCAGAGGGTAAAAGTCCCTCAATGGGGGTCCTGGATATGACCTTAAACTATATCCAGTAGTGAGGCCCCAGCTTGTGGGCTTTGGGGAGTGTGGTGCCACCCTTTAATTACCATTGCTCCCAGGTCCACTCTGACCCGGAGTGGTAGTACCTGTTAGGGTCCCAACTATTGGTTAAATAGAAACCGACGTGAAAACAACAAATATATTCTATTAAAAATTTTTTCTTCAAAATCTTTGGATTCGGCATTAAATAACCCGAAAAGGGTTGATATGCCGTAAAACAAAAATAACCAACCAACAACAGCAATTTACCCACCGCCTTCATTTTTTAAATTTATTCTCCATTTTTAATCCACCTTTCTTAATAAATATTCATACATTTTCTTCTACACTACCAACATAAATAAATAACACAGACAATATGTTTTTTTTATTTGCGTTACAAATAAATAATCAACGTGACAATAAAACGTATTGTATTCATCGGACTACTGTTCTCATCTTGAGTGTGATTTTCACTCAAGATGAGAACAGTAGTCCGAATAATAATAATACATATAGCCAATCCTCATCTCAAAAATTCAGAAACGTTATAAAACGTATTGTATTACTGTGTACGTTTTCAGCGTACCAATTGTTTTTTTTTTTCGCGTTTAAATTAAAAGATATATCAAAATTTGAATTTAACTTTAAGGTATCTGTTCAGTGCACATTTACCTATAAGTATGGCAAACCACTTATAATTCAATGTCTGTAAGTTTTTTTTTTCCAAAAATAAACAATTATAAACAGAACGACTCATAGAAACCTGTCTATATTCTTTTTTCATTTTAATATACTTTCATGGAAATGTTTCTGTTATTTCACAAAAAAATATTTTCTTTACGTCACAAGTGTCACGCTCATACATTAATTCCATAGCTAATATAACATACTGAGCCAACGGGTCATGGGTAGTTTAATGTATATATATATATATATATATATATATATATATATATATATATATATATATATATATATATATATATATATATCAACTATTTTATTGTGTAATAAAATTCAATAAACATAAAACAAAACAAAGAATGCAATATCCCAAAGGATCAAGGCAAAGCGATGCAAAAGAAAGGAGTTCGTAAGTTAACCAATATCTTTGTTTTTCTTTTTTAAACAAAACCTAAAATGCAGTGTCTCAAAAGGTCAAAACAAAGAAAGTCTACAAAATAACCGATGTCTCTATTTTTCTCCTTTAAATAAAACATAATGCAAAGTCTCAATGGGTAAAAATAAGGCGGCGCAAAAGAAGGAAGTTCGCAAGTTAACCAATGTTTCTCTTTTTCTTCTCTTTATATTATATAGGGTGGGCCATAAGTCACTTTACAATTTGAAAATCAAATAACTTTTTCTTAAATGAATGTATTTAATTAATTCATTTTTATTACACAATTTATAGTGTTGAAATTTGTTCTGACTTAATTACAAAAGATAATATCTCTAAAGTAGCCTTCATTCTCGGCTTTGCAAAGTCGAGCTCTTTCTAAGCTATTCTTTATGACAGTTCTTAACATCGGAAGTTGTAGGGAAAGAATTTCCTGCGTATGTTTGTCTTAAGTTCTTGAATGCTTCGAGGCTTATTTGCATACACTTTGTCTTTAAGATATCCCCAAAGCCAAAAGTCTAGTTCTGTCAAATTAGATGAATGTGGAGGCCATTCAAAACCGAAATTTCAAGATATTTTTCGACCCTGAAATATCACAGTTAACAACTGCAATGTTGCTCTAGTTGTATGTGCAGTTGCTCCATTTTGTTTGCCACCAATACCCTGGAATGTTTACTAACTGAGGGTGAACAAATTCAATATCATATTTTTTAAGAGGATATTGAACATTGAAATGGCACATGTAAGATCTTTGCATTGCAACAATTGACCGTCCATTTTCAAAGTGAAATTCAATTATCCTCACTTGTTGTTCTGTTGTGAACGTATCTATATAAAAAAATTCCAAAGATTCTATTTTATAATTCTGAAAGGAGAAATTAAAATATATTAATAGAAAAAGTTTTTGAATTTTTAAAATGTAAAGTGACTTATGGGCCACCCCGTATACTATATAATCACTTGAAAACAAATGTCTGAAGATTTGAGTCCGGCCATTCATGGAGGTCGACAGAATCGGAAAAAAAGGGGGAATTAATAATCACGGAGTACTATTCTCTTACAAAATGTATAACTCAAATAAGATTAAAGATCCATAAAAATAAAGTATTCAAAAGAAGTCATCGTCTAATTTCAAGCTTGCCGGAATTTAAAGTTCTTTTATATTCGCAGTAACATGTCCGTTTCCTGAGTTGCGGTAAGCATAATTCTTTGAGGTGTCTGCCCTTTTTTTGTTGCATCGATAAATGCATACAGGCATGTTGGCCCTTTATCCTGTGCAGTTATCTCCAAAATTAGTCAATTAGCGTCCGTGGCGAATTTAACAAATTCTTTACCATCCTGCGTCTTCCCTATGGTTGATTTTAGAATAATCTTTTAAAAATATTTTCTACGCCACGTGCCTAATTTGCGCGCCAATTTTATTTAAATTTATTTGCCCTCACTCTCTCTTTATCTTTAGAGAGAAAGAACAAATATGAGGATGGTAAGGGGATGAAGAAATGTGTGACGTAAGGAGGAGAGGTGGAGGGCTAGAGAGGTGCTTCTCTCGGCCATTTCCATTTATAGCGCGTGGGTGTCATGAATAATTCTATTTTTTCTTCTTTTCACCTATCGGATACAATTCTAATCAAGGAAGGTGGGAGGAATCTTTGTCATCACGCATTTTAAATGACTCTCGTAACGGTATCACCACTTAATCGCGCTCGTGCGTAACAATATATATATATATATCTGACTCTCTCTATCTATCTGTGATAGTATTTATCTTTATATATCCATTTCCCTTTTTTCTTTCTCCTCCTGGCTCTTTCTGTTGTTCTCTTTATCCGTTTCTCTATCTCTCCCGTTTAATCTTTTTTCTAGCCCTTCCTTCCGTCTCTTCTCTCGCCGCTCAATATTTGCCCCCAAAGTTTCCCCTCTCTCTTTTCTCTCTACATCCTTTCTCTTCTCTCTCCGTCTCTTTCTCTATCTTCCCCTTTTTATTCCTCCCTCTTTCTTTCTCTATTTGTACAAAATTGTTCATTATATTCTCAGAAATAATTATGCCGTTAAAATCCAAAGTTCTAACCCATGGAAAATCCGGTTGACATTTTTACGATTTTAATCCATTGAAACTGGAAACGGCAAAGCTCTTTAAATTAATCTATTAATAGATTCCTGCAGAATCAAGAAGCTATTAGCTTTTAGCGTTTTATTAACTCCAAAACTTTTATTTTTAGTTTGATATCCATTTTTTATTATTCGCCAAAACAAGGACCATGTTACGGCAAAATCACGTTGACGCACCAGTTCTTGTCAGTTAAGCAACGTTGAGCCTGGTCAGTATCAGATGGGTGTGACCCAACGTTGTCCCACCGACAGACCGCCGACCTCAAACGAGTGCCGTGGATTTTTCGTTGATCTTATTTTCTCATCTTCTTATTGCCGTGGTGACCGTCGATGAGGACGCACGTTGGTCCACAAGTAGAAAAATAAAACACAACGCAAGAAAAAAACAGACGGCGATGCTTCGCATATATGTCGGTTGAATACCTTACAATTCGCCATGGTGCTGTTGTCCATGTGTCTACGAAATTTTCTATTCATAATAAAAAATGAAATTATTTTAAATTCAGGTACTTATATTCGAATATTTTTTTGCATTTTGCATATTCTTGTAAAAAATCATGCTAAATCTTATTTAGACTTTAAAAAATGTACTTCTTGTCTCTATAGACACACGACGGTCCTTATTCATGGAATTCTTTATTTGACCAATAAACTCTGGTGTTCTGCCTTCCTTACTCCCCCCACACATCTCATTATTCCCGCCTTTCTTAACTCTCTTATACCACTTATGCTTGATTCAGGTAGCATTTTTTCCAAGTTTAAAACACAATTTTACTGCATATCATTCTTCTAAAGTATTTTAACATCCAGATTGCATTTTTGTAATTCACCAGGCTTTAAGTAAGGTGTGTTACAACTCATTGAAATCATAAAAATTGGCCTGTCAGCTCATAAGATGTATAACAATAACGTATTGAATTTTCAAGTGTCTACGACAATTTTAAATGCCTGCACAAAAAGTCTGGAAACTTATTTAACGCACTTCTCACACCCACCCACACACACTCACACACACACACACACACACACACACACACACACACACACACACACACACACACACACACACACACACACACATATATATATATATATATATATATATATATATATATATATATACTGCTGATCCAAAATTTAAGACCACTTAAAAATCTTAAAAAACAACTTTTTTTAAAGGATAGATTTTAAACTCTTCCGACTTAAGGTTACCAATACTACAATCTAAAAGGTTATGGAAACAAAAAGCTACATTCCAAAGATTTATTTTCAAAATTTACATTTTTATTAAATTAGGCTTTTTACACATAATCAAAATTATAAGACCAGAGACAAAAATTCTATTAAATTGTCCAAAAAGTGTATGAAAACATTCAACAATCAAACTTAATAATGAGTCTACCTCCACTGCTTTTGATGACTTCAAAATTTCTTTGGGGCATGCTAGAAATAAGGGCTTCCATTAAGGTGCGAGGGATCCTGCTCCAGTTTCTGGAGATGGCTTCACGAAGTACATTTTTTGTTGAATATTGTTTACCATTTCGATAAACCTCTCTTGTCATCCATCCCCAAACATTTTCAGTTGGGTTTAAGTCCAATGAGCATGCAAGATGTCCCAAGAGATGGACTCCATTTTTTTTGTCCGTCTTGCAGTGTGGATTGCAGCATTATTCTGTTGGAATAACCATCCATCCCCACACAAACGATGACCCTCCATCATTGTAGCATGCTAACATAACTAGGTGCTGTCTGACGACCCTGCACCACCTGAAGGTCCATCGTCCCTCTGTAAGAAAAAGCACCCCATACCATTACGGACCATCTAACCCTATGACGTGTGGAAAACTTTCAAGGGGCGTGTTTTTGCCATGCCAATATCATTGGAAGCCATCAGGATCATCAAAATTGAATTTTTTCTCATCAGAAAACAGGACTTTCTTCCACTTCTCAACGTCCCAGGTTTGGTATTCACGACCAAATCTTAAGCGGCCCACTTTGTGACGTGGAAGCAATCGGGGAATTTGTTTACGCTTTTTATTTACCATGCCTTTTTGTTGTAAGTGTCGTCTGATGGTTATTGGACTGCAATCAGCATCTGTAACCGCCTTAATTTGACTAGAAGAAAGTCCTCTGTCATTCATAACAACACGTCTGATTTTCCTACTCAATGCAGGAGAAATTTTTGGGGGCCTACCATAGGATTTTGCCTTTCCATAATTCTCAGTGTTCTTAAGAAAGTTGCAAATAACAGTTTTACTGCGATTTACCTTAGCTGCTATCGCTCACTGTGACAAACCTTGCTTATGGAATACTAGAATTCGAGAGCGATCAACTTCTGTTAGTTTTCTTGCTTTAGTAACACAGTGATTGCTAATTTCTAACTGAGCTAAAAACATTAGAATATCCATAAATCTAACAATTTATAACTTTGATCTTATAATTTTGATCATGTGTAAAAGCCTAATTTAATAAGAATGCAAATTTTTAAAGAAAATTTTGGAATGTACGTTTTTGTTTCCATAACCTTTTCGATTGTAGTATTAGTAACCTTAAGTCGGAAGAGTTTAAAATCTATTCTTAAAAAAGGTTTCTTTTTAAAGCTTTTTAAGTGGTCTTAAATTTTTGATCAGCAGTGTATATATATATATATATATATATATATATATATATATATATATATATATATATATATAACATCTAGTTCGATTAAACATCTAATAATCAAATTGTGTCTGAACTCTTCCGCAATCACTAACTCTCACCTCAACTGCAACAACTGCCACTTTTTCCATCTTCTTAATCGCTTACACAAACATCTGCTATTTTGATTTCTCGCAAATTAACTTCTAAAATAAATTTCTCCGATTTTAGTTATTTCAAACGTTTTTATGTTATTTTCTTCCTAATCTTAGTTTTTTTCTTTTCTTTTTTTTTTTGCTGTCGGAATTTAAATTTAAATTCCGTAGCATCTGATATTTTGTTTGGAATTTCATTCCTTAATCTAATGTTTCATAAAATGTGAACATTTATTTGTTCAAGCACCGAGGCGCATAACACATTGCCCAGACTTGACGTACATTTTCTTTCTAAACGAGAGGCTTGTAGGCCTTAATATCAACAAAACGGGGAAAGGTGTTGCTTTGAAGAATAAGATATATTTATATAAAAAGTATCAGGAAATAATAATAATAATAATAATAATAATAATAATAATAATAATAATAATAATAATAACTGAGAAACAAATTCATCATTTCCTTCATAACCGTGAACTACCCCCCCCCCCGAGGAACAAAAAGAATGCAGGACAAAACAGGGGAGGGTAGAGCAGTAGCCCTCGATATAGCGCAGGCTTTTGACAGGGTATGGCACGATGGCCATCTAAGGAAAATTAGATCATATGGTATCACTGGCAGAATACATAATGCAATTAAATCCTTCTTAAGTAAGAGAAAAATCCACGTTGTCCTCGATGGTCGTACATCTAAAAAATATAATATAAATGCGGGAGTACCTCAGGGGTCTATCCTTGGACCTTTATTATTCCTTATATTCATAAATGACCTCCCTGATAAAATCGTTTCTGAGATGGGTATATTTGCTGATGACACCACTCTCTATAGCAGGCACTAGGGGAAAACAAATGAACACATATCTAAAGAAATGTCAGAAACACTAGAGGATGACCTCCAATCTGTAGTGGAATGGAGACACAAATGGATGGTCACATTACATGCTGCCAAGACTAAACTGGTTTCCTTCAATAATTACAAGAAACCTTCACTGCCACCAATTGCAATGACCAAGAACACATTACCTGAAAGTACTTCCTTTAAACTCCTCGGCCTAACGTTTACAAGGAACATGAAATGGAATAGATACATTGAGAGCATTGCCAAAGCTGCTGCAAAGAAGGTGGGCTCTCTCTACCATGCTAGAAATCTACTTAAGCCTGAAAGTATCCTGTACCTCTATAAGGCCACTATTCGTCCATGTATGGAGTGCTGTTGTCACATTTGGGCTGGTGCATCTGCTGCTTGTCTCTCACTTCTGGACAGGGTTCAAAAGGGAGTCGCCAACCTGATAGGTCATGAACTGTCATCTAGGCTTCAGCCTCTGTCCCATCGATGAAATGTTGCATCCCCTTGCCTGTTCTGCAAGAACTTTAATGGTGAATACTCTGACTAATTACTAGCACTCGTATCTCCTCAACGTGACTACCCCCGACAAACCCGACACACAACTAAGTCCCAACACTTTACAGTAGAGATCCCTAGGTGTAAGAAAGCCTTTTACTCCAATAGTTTCTTTCCCAGAACTGCAAGATTTTGGAACTTCTTTCCAGGATTCTGCTTTCCCAACTGTACACATATGCAGAAGTTCAAGTGTAATGTGAACAAACATCTTGCTACTCAACTCCCTTCATAATGCCCCCTGCAAATTATGTCCCCGATAGTAGTCCCCTACTTCAAAGTGGCACTGTGCCTTGTTTAGGGTGAAAATTGATAAAAAAAAAGAAGAGAAATACATGACCTTTTATACATAAACCAAAGAATCCTGAAAGGGGTAAAAAAGTAGAAAAAAGAATATAGCCATGGCATGGATCGAATACAAGAAAAGAAATCATGGATAATAGAATGCCTGAGAATATAGATTATTAATTTGATAGAAAATGCAATGAGAACATGGAGGCTTGAACTAGCAGATGATGGGCAATACATAGCTGAGATTGAAATACAAAAAGGTATGCTCCAAGATGATTTCTTATCACAACTACTGTTCATCATAGCCTTGATGCCACTTAACAATATAATAAGTGATTGTAACACTCATCACATGACACATATGCAAATAACCGAGCCAATGCGCAAGGTGGCATCACTGTGGAAGAATATAAGGGAAAGAAAAAGAGAGAGAAAAAAAGAACGGGAACACACATGGGCGGCAGACGACCGGAAGATGTGATCTCGAGACAGCTGTGTTTTGTTAACTACATGGAGAACTTTTAAAACAAGGTGCAATGCGTTGTTGGAAAGTACCGGTAATAAATTCCTTTTGTTAAAACTGAAAAAAATAATACCAAGTCGAATCTTTTCCTTTTGTTTGTTTCCTTGCGACTGCCTCAGACACAACGTGTTGGTCCGAGTGTTTAAATGTAAGGACACCGTTGAAGAAGATTAACGATCACGTTACATAATTCAACACAGCGTTTGTAGAATGGACATAGGAGGAAATGAAATAGCTGGATAGAGACACACGGAAATTATTAGTCAAATTCTAATGTGCTTAGGCTGGACATCACAAGGAAGAAAGGAGGAAAAGGGTTGATTGGGATTGAAGAATGTGTTGGGAGAGAGCTTAGAGGTGTTCACCACTACTTGGCTAACAGTCATGAAGTGTTACTTGCAGCAGCAGCGAAAGAGGAAGAGTTAGATAAAGATCCATTGGAAGGTAAGCAGAAGTACACGGAAAGAATCGAAGCAGAAAATAAGGAGAAGAGATAAAGACATAACAGAGAGTGATGTTATTTGCTTGTGTATTCATCTTGTGGTAGGATCCACATAATTAGCATATGTGGAGTGTTAACCATATAAATATGGTTGGCACCGTAAAGATGGGAGAGACCCAACGAGAGACTCGGAGAGACAACAAAATCGAGGGTTGATGACCACCCAGTCGACACCTTCTCCAGGAACATGACTATAGCAATGGACTCTACGTAAATATTGTATATACTTTCTTGCTTTCAATATATCTATTCTACTTTATTTCTGTGATGTAGTTATTTATTTCCATGTGTTCAGTCGAGTTTCAACAGTAAGAATGAAACTTCATAGTTAGATTGAGCAAGATACTATGAAGTGAAGTGTTTCTTGCGGCAGCTGCGAAAGAGGAAGAGCTAGATGAAGAATCATTGGAAATACAAAGAAAGATTCGAAGCAGAAAAAAAATAACCTGGTTGGAAATGATGAAATTTTAAAAGTTTAAGCGAGATACTAAGGCACTAAAATGTTAGAACACGTGAAATTTTCTTTCCAAAGATGATTTAAAAAGAGAGACAGAAAATCTTATATTAGCTTCCAAGGAAAAGACACTAAATACAAATGCAATCAATAAAAACTACTGGAAGGACTATTCTGATAAGTGTGGGATGTGTAGTATGACTCTTAAAATGGTGCCACACATTACGATGGTCTTCTAAGGATAATTAGATCATATGGTATTACTGGCAGAATACATAATGTAATTAAATTCTTCTTAAGTAAGAGAAAAATCCAAGTTGTCCTTGACAGTCGTACATCTAAAAAATATAATATAAATGCGGGAGTACCTCAGGGGTCTATCCTTGGACCTTTATTATTCCTGATATTCATAAATGACCTCCCTGATAAAATCGTTTCTGAGATGGGTATATTTGCTGATGAAACAACTCTCTATAACAGGCACCAGGGGAAAACAAATGAACACATATCTAAAGAAATGTCAGAAACACTAGAGGATGACCTCCAATCTGTAGTGGAATGGAGACACAAATGGATGGTCACATTCAATGCTGCCAAGACTAAGCTTGTTTCCTTCAATAATTACAAGAAACCTTCACTGCCACCAATAATGCGTGTTCTACACTTGTTCAAAAAGAGTAAAACATCGCCATGACAAAGTATGTGCAAATCTGCATCGGAGTTTGTGCTAGAAGTTTGGATCCCAAGTTAGCAACAAGTGGTTCTGTTGTGTTCGGAGAAATGTGACGTCAGGCTCGCTGGACATTCTAATAACAAGTATACAGGCTCGTTTGTATGTTAATACATTTTATTCCACAGTAGAAACATTAAATTATTTACAGACGATATTGAGTGTCCGGTGTAAAAGAAATTTTTTTTTTGTTAGGCACAAACCCGAAGCCTTACAGCGAAGGCGGAAAAGAAAGTGGAATGCGTTACAGCGACGTTACGAGGGCAGAGAAGTGGGAATGGTCGAAATTAAACGCTAAAAAAAGCAGGCGCTTAAACGAACGTCAGCGTCTGCTTTTCTAGGGCAAGCATCACACCATAGAGAAATGACATCATAGCGCGAATTTTGTAACATAAAGTCGCTAAAATAAACTATGCAGAAGACCTCGTTTCGTAAATCGGAGATATTATAATCTAGGGAGAATATAAAAAATTGTAAGAATGAGTGACCCCCACCACCACGAAAAAAGCCATTGCCGGACATACAAAAAATGCACACACACACACACACACACACACACACACACACACACACACACACACACACACACACACACACACACACACGGAAACACACGCATTTTAGCTTTTATATAATAGATTGGTGTTCACTCCCCATTTAAATTATTACTCCTGACCAAGGTAGTTGTTGCCAAATCTTTGATATGCAATGGGGACATGATCACCGAAAGTTGGGAGATTCTGCTTATAGACGCTGCGGATAGGAATTGACCAATCAAATGAAGCCACTTTCTGTTATCAACTAATCAGAAACCAGAATTGCTCCATAAAAATATTGAATCTTTGAGTATTCTAGCACAGAATTTTTCGTGTCAGCACGAGTAGGGTCTTTTGTTCTTTGCCTGCAAAACTATAAAGTCCAGGACCTGTACAGAATAGTTACCCACTGAAAATTCTCCATATGCAGGACTTGTACAGAATAGCTACCAATCGGAAACACTTCTGAAATTAAACATGACTTTCAATTCAAGGGTGGTATTTTCCTCAGTCCCCTTCCTTTTTATCGATTCACTTGTTATAATAGGCACTCGCATTTAGAGTTATGCTCCCTAGGCATTCCTACAGCCCCTTTGAGTTCTATCAAATGTTCCTTTAAAACCTTATGAAAATCACCCATATACTAATTAGTGTGAATTATCAGAATTTATAATTTACTAGAAGGAACACCCGACGTTGCCTGAGATTAAGGATCAACAAATGTTCCACCCTCCTATCTTTTATTTTCATAGAAATCGATGAAATCGCCTGGTTTTTGTTTTTGTTTTTTAATCAAATCGATTGACTACTGCTCTAGTTAGGGAGCTCCGCAGTGTACCGAGAAGAAGCTTCGCGTGCCTCCCAAGAGTGACTTAGTTCACAATGCATTGTAGTCTACATTGCACTGTACAGAATCTACTGTTGATTTTATGGGCTGGACCTTTCTGCGTGTGCGCTGATTAAACTTCTCAAATGCATTTGTGATGTTAGGTTGTATAAAAGTGTTAAATTTGTTCAAAATCGAACTGTTCCTTCCTAAATCGGATTTTTTCGATTATCAATTTTCGATACCTATCGGACGCATTCCGATATAAAAACCGCGTAAGAACACTTTCAGACACATCCAGTACATTTGTTTGAAATTTACAAAAAAAAAAAAAAAATCGGCCGGCTGTTTTCGAGTCCATCGGGAACTCTCTCTCTCTCTCTCTCTCTCTCTCTCACACACACACACACACACACACACACACACACACACACACACACACACACAAAGTTTCTTTTATATAATGGTAGAAATATAACCCTCTTATTTCGCAACTAAAATAGGCTGTATCACCCTACACGATTTTAAACCTTTACCATAAAATACCACCCAACCCTATTAAATTTTGATTATACAATTTTACGTATCTCTATCTGTTAGGTTAAAATACAAAATTTATTCTGCCTACTTCAATTTTAACCGCTAAACGATCCCCCATTTGGAATATATTTAATTTTTAAATAAATACAAAATGCTTTATATATCCTTAAGGTATTTAATATATAAATCCCAATAATGATATAGCGGTATTCTGACTTTATTTTCATGATTTTATTTCTAATTCAATATGTGTAGATATGTGTATGTATGTCTGACTTTCTTTGCTGATTTGTTCATTCAGGTGAATATGCGTAAGTAGATTTTGCTGCTTTGGTTGTTTTGTTTTACGGCATATCAACCCTTTTCGAGTTATTTAATTCCGAATCCAGTTATTTGGAAACAATTTTTATGCTTAAAGTTCTTTATATCTTAAAATATATATTTGTAGAGTTTGTTTAGATTTGATTGTTTTTCGGCATATCAACCCTTTTCGGATTATTTAATGTCGAATCCAGTTATTTTGGAAACAGTTTTTATGCGTAAAGTTCTTTATATCTTAAAAAATATATTTGTAGAGTTTGGTTTGATTTGATTGTTTTACGGCATATCAACCCTTTTCGGATTATTTAATGTCGAATCCAGTTATTTTGGAAACAGTTTTCATGCTTTCAAGTTTCAATCGAAACCGAAAACAAAACTATAGCATTCACAGCTAGTTACGTTACCACTGCAACAACGTGACGCGCATATGAGCTGATTAAAATTAAACTAAGAATAATGTACCAAATGTATAAGGATTGTTGCAATTTTTACTCCTTAAACACTATTTTCACCGGCTAAAGACCCATACAAGAACGGCCCGTAAAAAATCCAATCATTTGAGGTCCCTAGCGCCGCTATGCGACTTTTAATTTAAGAAGAGATAGAATTTGAAAATATGGAGACGGAAAGATGTATTGATTTTTATGAATTAGATGTTTGTCCTTCTTTCATTTGTTTGTAACGACAATGTGCCTTTAATCACGTAGCCACGGCGACCTCTTAAAAATCCTGAAGTTTGCTATTATCTTAAGTTAAAGTGTTTCTGTGGAACGAACTGGATTCAATCTCGGAACACTTAGTTTGTCAGTTCATGTCGTTAACCACTTAGCCACCGTCATCTCCGTTTACAAATACTCATCTCACAATATTAATCCTTATCGGTGATTTTTTTTTAAACTGTTTATACTCGATACAATTAGAAGATTTTGTGATGCTGATATTGGACTCTGCAGACTGGAAGGGAAAGAATAACATTCGACCATTTCCAAAGAGTTTGCAATTGATCAGTCAACCAAGAATTGGTTTAAGCAAAACCATGAAAAATCTTCCACGTGTGAAATTATTTTTCTGCTAAAAAAAAAAAAAATGTCGGATATTTTTATTTTTTTTATTTTTATGTCTTAGTTTGATTGTTGGAACACAAAACAAATAAACTGATACGTCCATTCGATACGGGTGCTTTGGGTTTGTATTCCAATCGATTTTCACGAGAACAAGATGAGGCGATTGGTTCTGCTGTAACAGAGCGCATATGAGCGCGTATAAACATATAAGCATGGATGGCAAGCGATTGCATTAGCAGCAGGAGCAGCGTTTGAACGCGTATGCAAATTGGCAAGTGTGCCCGCGCTTGTGTCGAAAGAAAAATAATAAAAAAGACACTACGTGGTTGCAAAGAAAAAAAAATCGACACCGAAAGAGACAAACGTGTAAAGTAAAGGCAAGGGTGGGTCATTTGTGGTTAGCGTGCGGTCGGAAGAAAGAGAAACGCTCACCAATTAGATGGACATGTGGCTGCAAGAGACTTTTTAATTGGTATCAAGACGGGAGACTAACGGCAATAAATGCTTTTGTTAAAAAAAGAAAAAATGCCGACCCGGATTTTATTTATTTAATTTTGTTTGTTCGTTCTTGCTGCACGTCACATTTTATCCACCGCCTGAGTCTATCACAAAAATGAACGGATAATCCTGTTAGATTTTCAAACAAAATAAAAATATCTTTGTACAGACGTTCATACGGGATCTCTTTTTTTATATAGTCGCTCTACTTGGTTGTATTTTTTCGCATGATCTTGCAAATCGCTAGTGCTGATATTTCTTCGTTTTACGTTTCTTTTCGATACTTCTGCTTTTACAAACCCGCGATTTCCATGAAGTAACTCGTGTGTGCCCGGTATATAACGGGAATAACCGGAAACGGCCGATTGAAAACGATGCGAGGAATTATTAAACCGATTTCAATGGTAGAAACGATTAACCAATGAGAAAGCGATATCAAATGTTCTTTTGGGCTTTAGCCAATAAAAATGTAAGCAGACGTATATTTACGATGCTAGATACATGCATTGTGTCATTGTACATTTTTTTTCGCAATCGAAACTGGAAATTCCGACTATTCTGAAAAAATGAGGTGCCTTCAATAAGTTTCCGGACTTTTTTCGTATGGGCACTTTTATTATGTAGAAAAATGTAGTAGGCAAAACTCGGGAACAAAGATAGGAAATAGTCAGTTTCGCCCTGCACCCTCCACCTCTAGAAGAGAAGGATTTCTTGGCTGTAATGACCGTAGAGATAGAAGAAGAAGGAGACAGAAAAAAAGGCAGAAGAAAACTCGCTTCTCGCAGATTCGTGGTTCGTCACAAATAACAATCCAACCTACACACAATCTGCAGGATACTGCCTGACTGCTTCCCAGCGTCCTGCCTTTATAGCAACCGGGAATTACATATTTGCATAATCGCGCGATAGCACATGCGATTCTGCGAGAATTGCATGGGGTCAAAGATAATAAAAACCCATGAATGCCATCTTGGAACTCTCTTCCGCTCGGCCCGTAACACAACAACAGACGCATCCAAGGTAAGCTCTTTATTCCCCCCATTTCGGTTATTGCCAATTCCGCTACATATTCATAGTGCATTCACGAAATTCTAGTCCCGTTCGAAGAAATCTCCTGCGGTTACAATGCACCAGTTGTACCGTTCCAACAACTTCTAGGAAACCCATGGAAGTCCCCTTGTTTTGGCATGCCAATTATCCTCATCAAGGCCTCTTTCATCTTCTCAGTTGTCTTATGTCGACAGCCTCCAAGGTTTTCCTTGAGCTTAAGGAATAACCAAAAGTCGCAGGGAGCAATGTCTGGACTATAGAGAGGGAGAGGAACTATCTTGATTCCTAAAACAACGTCCTACTTTCTGATTTTCTCCGGGCACCCTTGGGACAAACTTCACGCAAATCTTCTGCATCTTCAGTTCTTCACAAATAATTGTGTGTACAGTTCCCACACTGACATCAAACTGTGCACTTATTGTCTCTATAAACACACGAAGATCCTCATCTATGAAACCTTTTATTTAGCCAACCAACTCTGGCCTTTTTATTTCCTTACTCCCTCACATCCATTATCGTCCCTCGCAGACTTTCTCCTTCCTTGACTCTCTTATGCCAATCAAAAAACTGATGTTTGATTCATGCAAGATGATTTAAAAGCAGTCGGAAGCATTCCATACAATTCTGTGTCATTTTTCCAAGAATTTTATTGCATATATTTCTTCTAAAGTGTCCTCACGTCCAGATTGCATTTTTGAAATTCACCAGCTGTGACAATCAGGCTTTCATGGGGTGTATTCTAATTCCTACTGCAGCTGTTCATTTGAACGTGAAATCATAAAAATTGGTCAGTTATCTCATATGTATAGCAATAACATACTGAAGTTTCAAGAGTCTACGACAATTTTAAATGCCCGTATTAAAAAGCCAGGCAACTTATTTAAGGCACCTCGTATTTATGGTTCCACGAAATGGTCACCACTAATATTCGCCGGAGGTAATGTGAGATTCGTAAAATTCGGGGAAAAATCCGTTTGTCTCAATCATAAGCCAAATTGCAGAAAGATACCCAGTTGGGGACCTTCCTTCCCATTTTGCTCGTAGATCTTTCCATTGATTGCATTTGTAGTTTCCTTCTTGGAAATCGCGGGTCGGTAAATGCAAAAATACCTTCTTTTGCAGAAAGATACCCAGTTGGGAACCTTCCTTCCATGTCTGCTGGCCTTTCCAATCCCATTTTGCCCGAAGATGTTTCCATTAATTGCATTTGTAGTTTCCTTCCTGGAAATCGTGGGTTGATAAATACAGAAATGTCTTCTTTTCTTTCCGTTCCTTTCTCAATTTCTCTTTCGTTCGTATTGTTGAGAAAGCAGCTGACTTGCCTTAAGTAATAATTTCAGACGAATCGACAAATACAAAGTTAAATTACGTTTCTGAATTTTTGAGATGAGGATTGCTTATTCGTGTTTTTTCTTTTGATTCGTCAGACTACTGTTCTCATCTTGATTGTCATTTGCACAACGTTTCGGTCGATGTAACCTCCGACCTTCTTCACGTGTATCTTGCCAATTGTCTCTAATTTTTCTATCGAACTCGGATATCTGCACGAAATTTCGAACCGAACCATTTATTTAATTCAAGGGAGTAACATACTCTCATTCCGTCAGCCATGACTGGATGGAGGTCCTAAGTAATTCGAAATTATTTTCGGTTGCCCTCACTGAGGATTGAACTTTCAACCTTCAGACAAATCTCACTTTTACAACTAAAAATTTCCAAGTACTTTAACTACACGTCCTTGTGGTTCAACCATGACTGGCGGCACGAGAGCATGTTTCCTTCATGAAGTAAATAAATGGTTCCGTTCGAAAGTCCGTGTAAATTCCAGGGTTCGACAGAAACATTCCCGAGTTCTGCAAGAGATAGAGTTGGAGTGATATTATAGTTCATTTGTGCTATAAAACGAAACATTCATTTCGAACGCACCCCCGTCTTATCAAAGAATCTAATGTTGATTTTATATGCTGGGCCTTTCTGCTTGTGTGGTGGTAAAACTTCCAAATGCATTTGTGCTGTTAGGTTTATTAGGTCAAAATCGGACTTTCCTTCTTTAATCAAATAATTTTATAAGGTCAGAGGTTACATCGACCGAAACCCTGTGAAAAATATCACGCTGAGAACAATAGTCTGAAGAATCCAAATAATACAAAGTTAAATATTGGGCGAGTCTAATTTTGTTAGTTGGGAATAACATGCAATGCTGTTCAGTCGGAGTTATCTTTTGTACCCGGATGTCAGCTCGACATACTGTGGGCAATTAATAAAAACAGATATGACGTAAAAATATGGTTAACAGATGGAGTGAGTGAGAGCAGACATCGGTCCGTTTGGAAGCTTGAAGCGACAGGATATTAGAAGAAATAAATTAAGAATCAATAACGGATTAGGATGACCCCCCCCCCTGACAAATGTATCCCGTGAACTAAGTGAAAATGAGATCTTAAGAATCGATTATTGCAATATTTATATGTGCTGTCTGCCCTTGACCCTTCTCTTCATCGTCACAGTGTCGTCTGATGGTTGCTATAGAAGTAAACTGTTTCTTTCATGAAGAAAGAGACAATTTGTATGCATGTGCGTTGGTTTACCTTGTTTGTGTTACTGCGTGTATAGCTGTAAGTAGCATTTCGTTTCTGTTCGCCTGACTCTTATTAATGTGTAAGAGTGTGCTCGTGAGATGGAGAAAGCATGTATGTGAATCGTTGAGTCCTTTCCGCCTCATCTGTGCCAGGCATGTGGGTTATTTTTTTTGGGGGGGGGGGGTAGAAGTTCTTATACCTTTGGTACTGCGTGAAAGCTGATCTTGTTGACCAGGCCTTATAAGAATTTCTAAGTTCCCACAGGATTACTACTTTCACATATGCCTGCTAATTTTTGGGATTTGGAACAAATTTCATTGGAAAACATTTTGAGTTTACACGGTCCTGTGAAAACTTTCTTGCTTTTGGAAGTGAAGAAAAAAGCGAATTCCAACGAAGCAAAGAAGGAAAGAATGTTAACAATTAGAGCCATTTGCTGTTTAATGTTCATAGGAATTACTTAACAGTTAAACGTTCGCAAAAAAACCAAAAAAAAAAAAACGAAAAAAACAAACAAACTATTTTCCCATTCCCTATATGCACCTAAATCTAAACGCAGATTTTACGAGTAATGTTTCCTTCTCTAGAACTTCCCTCCTGTTGAACTTTCTTCGCTGGCCTGCTTTCCAGCTGACTACAACATGGCCGTTTTCAAGTCCAATGTAAACAAGTTCTTGTTGAGCCATCCTCTTAAATAATCAAATTCTACCTAATTTCTAACACTGCGTTGCTGCCTCAGTGATCGTCTTACACATATTCACCATTCTCCTCGAGTTGTCTTCGGGCCTTGATAAGTGGTGGCTCCCTTGTAAAATAATCGCAAAACACGAATGTTAATAGATGCACCAGATTGCATAGAATAGGTCAACAACAAAAATAAACATTAACTTGTAATTCGACATTTTCGCCGGTCTGCCATGCCAAAATGTAAATCGACATTTTCATTGGTCTGTCATGCTAACATTTTAATTGAAATTTTCGTTGGTCTGTCATGCTAACATTTAAATTGACATTTTCGTTGGTCTGCTATACTAAAATATTAATTGACATTTTCGTTGGTCTGTCATGCTAAAATTTAAATTGGCATTTTCGTGGGTCTGTCATCCTAATATTTAAATTGACATGTTATGCTAAAATTTAAATTGCTATCTTTGTTGGTCTGTCATCCTAACATTTAAATTGACGTTTTCGTTGATTTGTCATCCTAACACTTAAATTTACATTTTCTTTGGTCTGTCATCGTAACACTTAAATTGACATTTTCGTTGGTCTGTCACACTTAAATATCAGTTTAGATAATCTGCGTCAGTCTGTCACGCTCAAGTCGAATTTTTAGTCAGGAATATTTATTTTGGATGAACATCCCTTCGCGTTTCGGTGTTGATTTGATCGGCCTGGCATTTATTTTGGTAGAATTCATTTTTTTGTGTGTTTCCGTTGAAGAAAGAAATTGCTGTTCTTAGAACATCGGTAATTCTATAAATGTCCGTTTGTCTCTGTCCGTCCAATTCTTTGATTCGTTTAAAAATACAAATTGAAAAGATCTCGGCCGAACCCAGAACAACGAAATAAACAACATTCAGAAACACAACCTCTTCTCACGCTGTATGTTTCGGAAGTTTTATGATGAAGATTGGTGGAAATCATGTAGTTTCCTGACCCATATAATTTTATTGGAAAGGCAATGTGTAGTAGCTAATTTTTTTTTTTTTAAGATTAAGACATGCTGAACATATTGATGTGTTTTTACTTTTACAAGAATGAAAATGAACGAAACATTCCTCTTGAAAAATAAATAAAATAAATAAAGAAATTCCTCCGTACTGATTTGATATCACGTTTCTGAATTTTTGAGATGTGGATTGATAATTCGGTACTGGTGCACTATTCTGTACTTTCACCTAACAATTTATTAATAATAAACAAAAAAGATATAGTAAAACTTTAATTTAGCTTGAAAATTGTATTTAAAAATAGCTCAGTTCAATAAGTGTATAAACACCGATAATTCGTATTATTTGGATTATTCAGATTACTGTTTAAATCTTGAGTATTATTTTCACGTTTTCGGTAGAAGTTTTTTTATTTTTTTATTTTATTACATTTTCACCCCAAACAAGGCACATTGCCACTTTGGTGTACTATCAGGGGATACAACTACTGGGGCACTATGTTGGGATTTGGGCAGCAAGATGTCGGTTCACGTTACACTTGAACTTCTGCATATCAGTACAGTTAGGGAAGCAGGGACCTGGAATGGAATTCCAGAGTCTAGCGGTTCTGAGGAAGATCTTTTACATCTAGGGATCTCTACTGTGTGAGGGTGGGATTTAGCTGCCTGTCGGGTTTGTCAAGGGTGTCTACGTCGTGGGGGCACAAGTGTCTGCAGTTCCTCAGAGCATTCACCATTAAAATACTTGTAGAACAGGCCAAGGGATGCAACGTTTCGTCGATGGGACAGAAGCTGAAGCTTAGATGCCAGTTCAGGACCTATCAGATTGGCGACTCTCTTTTGAATCTTGTCTAGAAGCGAGAGAATAGCAGCAGATGCACTAGCCCAAATGTGACAACAATACTCCATACATGGGCGAATGGTGGCCTTATAGAGGTACAGGATACTTTCAGGTGTCAGTAGTTTTCTAGCACGGTAGAGAAAACCTACCTTTTTTTGCAGCGGCCCTGGCAATGCTTTCAATATAATTGTTCCAACTCATGTTTCCTGCTGAACGTTAGGTCAAGCAGTTTGAAAGATGTACTCTCAGACAGGGAGTCACTGGCCATTGCTATTGGTGGTAGAGAAGGTTTCTTGTAATTATTGAAGGAAACTAGTTTAGTCTTGGCAGCATTGAATGTGACCATCCATTTATGTCCCTATTCCACTACAGATTGGAGGTCATCCTCTAGTGTTTTTGCCATTTCTTTAGATATGTGTACATTTGTTTTCCTGTCATGCCTGTTATAGAGTGTGGTGTCATCAGCATATATACCCATCTCAGAGGCAGTTTTGTCGGGGAGGTCATTAATAAATATTAGGAACAATAGAGGTCCAAGGATAGACCCCTGAGGCACTCCCGCATTTATATCACACTGTTTAGATATACGACCGTCGAGCACAACCTGGATTTTTCTATTAGTAGTCCGAATAATTGAAATAATACGAATTATAAATCCGTATTCAAAAATTCAGAAAAAAATGCTTATTGCTGTTCTGTCTATCAAGGTTGTTCGCTAAGAAATGTGACTCTTAACATTGTAGCACTTTACGCCTCACTGGCAATAATTGAATAAATTATTGATCTCGACTTATATATACAAAGCACTTGTGCATGTGTGTATGCGTGTGTGCGCGTGCGCGTTTGAGAGTTCCCTATGGACTTCAAAACGGCTAGACCGACATTTTTTTGGAAATTTCACAAAAATGTACTTTATGTTACTGGAAGTGTTCTTAGATAGGTTCTGTATCAAAATACATCCGATATGTATTCGAAAATCGATAATCGAAAATATCTGATTAAAGAAGAAACAGTCCGATTTTTACCTAATACAGCCTAACATCACGAATGCATTTGAGAAGTTTTTTCACTATACAAGCATATAAAATCAACAATAGCTTCTTAATTAAGACGGAGGCGCGTTCGAAATGAATGTTTCCTTTTAAAGCACAAATGAACTATAATACCACTCCGGCTCTGTAGTTGTGTAACATTTTAGGTTCACAATAAAGAATGAGAAGCTTTACTTTTGGAACAATTTTCATGTGACAAAACGCGCACTGAACGCCCGTGCACAGTTATCGTTCGTCCCTGGCAAAGTACAATGTGAATGATAATAACTATGTAGAAAAATAATTCCTGGAGCACAAAAGGTCGCTCGTTTGAATGGCACCATACCCGTTTTCGTAGCTCTTCAACTTTTTAGAGTTAAAAATAAATAGGAGGATTTGCTTTTGGAATGATCCTCGTATGACAAAGTGCGTTCTGGACGCCGATGCAAAGCAAACATTCATCGCTGGCAAAAGTGCATTGAGAATGGTGGTGACTATGTAGAAAAAGAAATCCTGGAGTGCAAAAGGTTGCTCGTTTTAATGGCCCCACTCTCGTTTTCGTAACTCTTCAACATTTTTTTTAAATGGCTCTCATATGAGAAACTTATCGCTGGTAAAAGTACACTGAGGATGATAATGACTCCTGGAGCAGGAAAAGTGTCTCACTTAAATGTACGATTCCCGTCTACATGGCTCTTCAACTTTTTGAGTTAAAAAAATAGGAGGCTTTACTTTTGGAACAACCCTCGTACTATCAGTTGGATCCAGCCGACAGACAAACAGACAAACCTCAATATTCAATCTGTGAAATCAAGCGTCAAACAAGTGTCCCAAAGGTTGCATAGAAACAGAGATGGTGAGACGCCATTTATTGCCTCAGTGTCAGGAAATAAGAACAACATTTACACCACAAAAGTTAGGAAATATCTTGCTGCATAACTCCCCATTTAGAATGTCCCCGATAAATCTGAATTCTATTTCACAGTTGTCCTTTAAGACGCAATGACATTGTTTGTTTTGTTTTTTTGTTGTTTTTTTTTGTCTTTTTTTTGCTTTTTTGTTTATTTGTTTTATTTAACAATTTTTTTTGTTTTTTTGTTTTGTTTTTGAGTGATCTTATTATAAATTTTCCTACTGTCTCTCTGTCTGTGTGTGTGTGACGTGGTTTATCTCAGCCTACAGGCAACCCACCCAAGCAAGTTTGGTACCGAAATGAAGCTTATAACACAGCGGATGTTTTAGTGATATTTATATCCATGCTTGGTGTATGGAAATGCAAAAAAAAAAAAAAAAATAAAAAAAAAAATAACGATTTACTAAACAACGTTTTATTTACAGGATATTTTTCCGGTACAAGAACCCAAGTTTGCTCAGCTGGGCAAACTTGGGTTCTTGTTAAAAGTAAAAAAGAAAATAATTGAATTTGGTTTTGCATCATTATTCTAAACTTCCCTCACTCTCTATCTGCGCCTAAAGCAAAAAAAAAAAAAAAAACTTAATGAGCAGAGTTTCTTTCCTAGAGCTTCCCGCCTGTGGAACACAATATCATAGGACTGCTTCCCTAGTGACTATAGCATGGTAATTTTCAAATCTAATACAAATAAGTTCCTATTGAGCCGCCCGCTTAAATAATCCAGCCTAACCCAGGTTCCACCTTAGCTGATTATTTTGTCACACTATGGACCAATAATAGTGTAGTATCTGTTCTGATGCTACACTTCGCATTTTCTGTCCGTGGTCAGTTGAAGAGAAATCCTTCATGACTGAGGCAATTTTTATTTTTGTTTTTATCCAGAGTGTCTCTTTTTGGGGAGCTGGATTTCACCCGCATTAAAAACCGACCTTGTGTCAAACTCTGCCCTCGTGGGGAGGCAGATGAATAGGAACACTTAACCCTCATCTTAGAGTGGCGCCCAAGCCTTGATAAGCGGTGATCACCCAAGTAAAAAAAAAAAAAATAGATAAAAAATAAATAGAGAATCGTAGTAATGTCCCTTACGAGCTTCCATATAAAATTAAAATAACATTTTTCTAAAGAAATACGATTCACATTTAACAATTTTATAAGAATTTTTTTTTATCGGATTTCCGCAACAAACGTAACAACATACATATACATCCATGCAAATACAAATGTTTCGATCATAAACGAGCAGTGGCAAGTAAAAATAATAAATCTATAATTTTTACATTGTGTGCATTTCTGTGTTTTACTTGTGATATTCCTACAAAAGCCGCTAAGACGACTAGATGAACAACAACAGCAACAACAACAACAAGAGCAACAACAACAACAACAGCATTTGTATGTGCGCAAAACTCCTTTTTGTTTCATAGCGTGTTCATCTCTCACCCCTATGAGAACGTTCACATGTTACGCAAGGAAAATCACGATAATGTCCCTTACGGGCTTCCATATCAAACGAAAATGTAATTTTACTGAATAAATGTATTTTCTTATTTGGAAATTTGGTGAGAGGGGTTTCTTTTATCGGATTCCTCTAAATAAATATCGGATCGTACATCCTGCTGTTCATTTCCATTAATGTCCATTGGCAAACAGGAAACAATTATGAATATTTCGTTTTTTTCTTTTTTTTTTTTTTTTTGCGTGGAAAAAACTATTAGAAATGTAAAACACACTGAGAATAAAAAATGTATGGAAAAGAAAATTATTAGGTGGAATATAGATATTGAGTTTTCCACCTCAACTCAATACACACACACACACACACACACACGCACGCACGCACGCACACACACACACACACACACACACACACACACACACAAATATGTTGGTGCAAAATAATGTCGCTTTTGACGTATATATTGATAGTAAACGACATTATTTTTCACCAACCTTATATATATATATATATATATATATATATATATATATATATACATACATACATACATACATGCATATATACATACGTACATATGTATATATTTCTGTGGAAATATATCTTATCTCCTCATAATATATGCCAATCCTTATTTAAGAAGCTCAATGTAATTACATAGCAATATAATGAATGAATGATAAAAGTCTATATTCCAAAGTTCATGATGTTGAGCATCTTATAATTTATTCCTTTGTATTATAAATTATTCCTTTAATTCAGTTGAAAAATTGTAAATGTCAACTAAATTAAAGGAATAAATTATAAGATGGTCAGCATTATGAGTTTTGGAATATAGACTTTTGTCATTCATTCAATATATATATATATATATATATATATATATATATATATATATATATATATATATATATACTGTGTAAGCAAAAACAAGACTCCAAAACAAGGTGTTGGTGGCAACAAAAAGTGTATTTCAATTTACGTTACAATTGTTTCCATGTCCAGTTCGACAATTTCAAGCATTATGTCGTTTGGAAATTTTCTAAACCAGCATTTCTTCAGACTTTATGAATAAGCACACTTTTGGCAATGGAGCATTTTTTTAAAGAGATTTTCCGTAACTACAACAAAGGTAGATGTTTCTCGCATGCCTTTCTAGCTAGGGATTCCCCTTCCTTCCTTCCTTCTCTTCAAAAAATGCTCCATTGCCAAAAGTGTGCTTATTCATAAAGTCTGAAGAAATGCTGGTTTTGAAAATTTCCAAACGACATAATGCTTGAAATTGTCGAACTGGACATTGAAACAATTGTAACGTAAATTGAAATACACTTTTTGTTGCCACCAACACCTTGTTTTGAAGTCTTGTTTTTGCTTACACAGTATATTAATGCTCAATTATAAAATTTGATAATTTTGTAGCTTATTCTTTAAGTCAACCATTTTGGCTCAAAACTCATCGGTATATGAAAATTTACTGAATTTCACGAGCTCAATATAATTACATATAAGTCTGTATATATATATATATATATATATATATATATATATATATATATATATATATATATATATATATATAGGATGTCCCGAATAAAATGTATGCACTCTTTAAATTATCTCAACTTGCTACATGTTTAGGAATAAAGAATGGTACTTCCAGCAGGATGAAGCACTCCCCCACTATCATCATGACGTAAGAACATATCTTGTTAGTCACCTGCGAAACAGATAGTTAGGACGAAGAGGAAAGGTCGAGTTCTGTTAACGCTCACCGGATTTGGCCCCCCCCGAGTATATATACTATCTTTCTGTGTGTGTATATATATATATATATATATATATATATATATATACATATATATATATATATGTATATATATATATATATACACACACATATATATATATTAAGTAATGTGATTTACAATTTAAAAATTTAAAAAAAAATTTTAAATTTAAAAATCAAATTTTAATCAAATTAAAAATCAGTTTCATAAGAAGGAACAACAACAAAATCAATTATCTCTACAATCGTTTCGGAAATCCGTGCTTTTTATTGTGGTATACATGAAGTTATGTAGAACAATTATATATAGTTTTTTTGGTAAGCACGGTCTCCTCATCAGCAAATTTAGGAGGATTTTTATTGAATTTAAAAGACACCATAAATAAACCTAGCATTAAAAGTAAGGCAGATGAATCTGAAAAAATTGAAATAAAAGGTTTGGATTTAAAATTTATAAGAAAATTAATATGAGTTAGAGATAGAAATGAGTAGAAAAAATATATATTTTTGAATTTACATAATAAATTTGATTTAAAAATATATAGAGATAGTTACCTTTTAGTTTTTCTTTTTTTGAAATCAGGAACTGTGTTTAAAGTAGTCATTTAGATGTTTGCTATAGCTTTTTATTTTATTGAATGATGAATTTTAAAAGGGCGACGCTCGTGCAATAAGTTGTTTCCGTTAGCGTATTTTTGATTTAAAGACGCTACAGTTTATATATATAGAGAGAATATTTATTTTACAAGTTTTTAAGGGGAGATAATTGTCATGTGTTCTTGACTTTATTATTTGTTTTACGGGTCTAAGGGAGGTAATTGGTTTAACTTAATTTATAAAAAAAAATAATTGTAATCTATTTTTACTAATGAGTAATTTTTAATGATTTAAGGTGGTTTATATTTATTAAATTTAAACCAACGTTTATGATTACATGTCAGAAGCTCGTGTCTTGAATTTAATAGTTTGGTTGTACTTTTTATATCTTCATATTTTAAAATTTTTAGGGTCTCTTTTGTACATAGTGCACAAAATTTATATATATATATATATATATATATATACACACAGAAAGAGAAAAAACAAAAGAGAGAGAAATGGTCGAGGAGGAGGAAGATAAGGCGAGAGAAAGAGAGAGACGAGATAGAGACTGAGAAAGAAAAAGAAATAAAGGGAGAAAAAAAAGAGAGATGTCAAAAGAGAGGAAATGCATAGAGAAATGAATCAAGAAACAACAAAAATAAAAAAAGAAGAGGGGAAAAAGGTCATTATACGTAAAGTTAACTTATATAAATATCCACAAAAATGTTTAAAAAATAAATTAAATGAAAAAAAAAAAGAGCAAATCTCTATTCTATAGCAATTAATCATTTTCGGCGAAATTAATTTATTTTCTAATTAGCCTATTTGATCAGATAATTCATTCCTAAGTTACCTCCCCTTTGGGGAACTATTTACTCTCATATCTGACTGAAGAACTTTTAATTGAATTACAAATTATCGTTTTGTTTTATATGACTTTTTTGTCGATCGATAAACACTTGGAATCAATCACTTTGCATGGTTTATTGGAAATATGATGATAGAAATCGATTTTATAACGCAAATTAGAATTCAATCGAAAGACTCGTAAAGTTCAGTCAAATCGTACATCTACACGCAAACACACTTATCTACATATTTAGTAGAAATTATATATATGTGTGTGTTTGTGTATGTATGTGTGTGTGCGTGCGTTTGTATGTTTTCATACTAGTTGCACATTACTGCATATATATATGTATATATATATTAATTATTAAGCACTATTATATAAATCTGGGGATATTCTCTATTAATTTGGACTACTATATATATATATATATATATATATATATATATATATATATATATATATATATATAAACACTATTATATAAACCCGGTAGATATTCTCTAAATTTTTATTCAACGAATCCATTCTTAACTTGGACTACCATATATATATATATATATATATATATATATATATATATATATATATATATATATATATATATACTAGCTGTACCCTGCCACGCGTTGCTGTGGCTCAAATTGGCGCAATAGAAAAAGTTCCAAATTGAGAAAAAGCTTGTTTCTTATAGGTTTAATTTTCCATTTTGCATGGGTACACAGTTTTTGTTGTTCCATTTTCTTAGCTGATATAGAGATTTTCCGGTTTGGTGACTCTTGAATAGGTAATATAAATTGTCCATGTGAAAAAACAGTCAGTGTGTAACTGTAAGGCCCACAATTGTAAAGATTGTTCCCTGTGCTTTGTTGATGGTTATTGCAAATGACAATAAAATTGGAAAGTTCAATTTCCTAAAGTGTAATGATGTATCCGGTGAAATCATAGCAATGCATGGAATGAAGATATATTCATCTGTGAAAGGTCCTGTTAAGATTGTTGTTTCTATGATATTGTTTGTTAATTTTTTTACTGCAAGCTATGTGCCATTGCAAAGCTTAGATTGGTTTATATTTCACAACATGATAATTAGTACACCAAATTTCAGTTGCAATACATGCGGTGGCATCCCTGGCAAATATAGCTGTTGGATAATTAACCACTTTATCTGCTTTCACAACAGTGTCGATGGATTTGTATTTGACTACCTCACTTGGAATTTTACATTGAATAATAGCATTAAGTTCATGGGATTCTTTGTATTGACTTGCAAGAATAGCTCATTCACTCAGTCAAATGGAATTCTTATAATTTGAATATCTGCAAAAACATTTTAAACTAACTATTCTTTTGATGAAATAAAAGTACAGAAATTACAGAAGTTAAAAGTCAAAGAATTTTGCCCTTAACTCTGATCAGCTGGCACTTTTTCGTACCCAATTTCCCACAAGTGATGCAAAAGTTTTTGTGCGGATCGAACAGTCGGCAACTGGACATGCATATTTTGAGTTAAGTTTAATGTCTTCACATGGAACAAAAACGTAGAGTATTTGAGGTAAGCATTTATTTCATCTGCTGGTGTTGATTGAAGAATAACAGGTAACATTTGTCTGAAATCTCCTGCAAGCAATATTACTGCATTCCCAAATGGTCTGACATTGCCACGCAAATCTTGCAAGGATCGACCAAGAGCCTCAAGTGATTTTTTGCGTATCATTGTGCATTCATCCTAAACAATAAGTTTGCATTTCTGCAATATTTTTCCCCATATTGGATGTTTTGGAGATGTCGAACATGAGATTTTTGAAAAATTGGATGTTTTAAAGTAGAATAAATAATTCTTCTGCTTGGCAGGAAGGTCGCAGGTATTCCTCATGCAGCAAGGGCTAAGGCTATGTCATTTTGTTACCAAATGGCTGCCAAAATCAATTTAATTAGAAAGGTTTTACCAGTTACTTCTGGTGCTGTTCAAGGTAGCAGTAATTTCCAAATAACTTCTATTCTCACAGTCAGTAAATTAGGTGACTAAAATAGGATTTATCCATGTTTTGACAATGCCTTATTCACTGTAATTAATTTAGGAGATTAAATAGGATGAGGGATTAGAGATGGACAGATAGAGAGGAAGATATATAGATAGAAAAGAGAAAGTGAGAGGAAAATAGAGAAAGAGAAGGAGATAGAGAGATAAAGGGATTGATAGATAAACAGAGAGGGGGGAGAGTAAGAAACAGAGAGGGATGAGACAGAGGAAAGGAGAGAGAGATAGAGGGAGTTAGAGAGAGAAAGGGGCTCAAAGAGAGATGGAGAGGGTGCTATAGAGAGAAAGATAGATTGAGAGAGGGAAAGGGAGAGATGGATGGAGAGAGATATTAAGAGAGGAAGAGAGAGGGGGAGAGAAACAGAAGGTGAACTACACTTTACCGTTTGTTTCCTCGTTCAGTAGAGAAGAAATCTTTCGAGACTGAGGCAATTTTAATGTTTGTTATTATCCAGAGTACCCCTTTTTTGGGGGGGGGGCTAGATTTTCATCACATTAGAAACCGACCGGGTTATCTGTACTTTCACTTAACAAATTAATAAAAGAAAAACATATTGTAAAATTTGAATTTAACATGAAAATACTATTTTAAAAAATAGCACGATAACATAAGTGCATAGGTGCCACTTTAGGTACTCCTTGGGCGTTGAGTTCCATGGCGACCAGCATAATTATTTAATGGTCGCTCCCTTAGCCCCCCCTAGTCAAGGCTAATGCATGCGCACGTAACATTTTTTTATTTACTGACGTTGGCTTAATAACTAAACGATTTATTGATAATTTCGTAACCCTTAAACGCATATGCCGGAAGATTTAAATTGGTTCATTATTGTTGTAATGAAAAAAACAGTTTCATTCAACACAAAACCAAAAACACATATTAATGATAAATGATTTATTATTGTATTCATTGAAATTTACTAATTTTTAAATAAAAAAGTAAAAAAAAAAGTTAATAAAAAATAGTTGCTTATGTGCGCATAAAAAACTTTTTTCTTTTTTTTAGATTAGGTCCACCTTGGAATCACCCCCCCCAACCTCCAAATCTTAAGAACAGCTTCCGGAATAAACATCACTTTTGGAGGGGGGGCTAATAAACACCATTTTGGGGGGATATTTAAAAAAAAAGTCGATAAAAGTCGTCATTTAAAAAGAAATTTAAAATCAAATATTTGTAAAAGTGAGAAATTATTAATAAATGTTTAGTAACATTTTTCGGTGTTAATGCAGAGAGTGATCCGCGCTATTTTTTAAATCGTGTTTTTTTTATTCCAACCAATCTTATATCGAAAAACAAAAAAAAACTCAAAAAGCAAGCGATAAACTTTTTTTTGGCCTTATATAATAAAGAAAAAATATGTAAATTAAAAAATTTGGAAGATAAACAAATGAATTATGTTTTATTTTTGTTTTTTTTCTTTGACTTACTAAACAGAAAATGAAATCTTTCGTCAATTCGTGGCTGTGAAATGAATCGAACCGGAAGTTCAGTTTCATCAACAGAACAGATTCGCACCACGGTTAAAAAAATATATTTATTTTATTTAATATTTTAATAATTCGCGAAGTAAATTTATTTTAATAACATAAAAACATGCCTCGACTCTAAAGATGGGTTGTGTGAAAATTTCAAATAAATTGGTAACGTAGAAATATGGTTTTATTCGTTTGGAACGAACCAAATTTACACACACACACACACACACACACACACACACACACATATATATATATATATATACATACATATATATATATATAGTAGTCCAAGTTAAGAATGGATTCGTTGGATAACAATTCAGAGAATATCTTCCGGGATTATATTATAGTGTTAATATATATATATATATATATATATATATATATATATATATATATATATATATATATATATATAGAGAGAGAGAGAGAGAGAGAGAGAGAGAGATCATTTAAAAAACGAATATAGCAAAGGAAATAAAAAATAGAACTAAAGGTAAAGAAATAAAAGAGAAAAATAATAAGACAGAACCAGCATTTAATTAAGAAGAAAAAAATATTGAGGGAAAAAAAAGAAAAGAAACAGACAGAACAGCAAATCTGGTTGGATCCACCTTTTAGTGAATACATAAAAAATAACATTCCGAAAGAATTTTACCAGATTTTTGACAAAAGATTTCCTCTCGAGAAGAATATATATGAAAACTTATTAACAAGAACACAGTAAAATTATTATTTTCTACATCTAATAACTTAACTAAAACAATAATAAGCTCCAATAGTACAAAATTAGATAAAGTCGGTGATAACAGAGATAATGAAATACAGGAATATAATAAAAGAATAAAATTTAAGTGTAGAAATCCTGATGAACACCCACTTAAAGAAAATTGTTTACTATCTTATACTGTATATAAATGTGAAGTTATTACAGGGAATAATACAAAAATACATAGGAGCCACACAATGCCAGTTTAAAGATAAATGGCACAACCACGTAACATCCTTCAAGTTAACAACGGAAATTGAAGCCAGGGCTACCAAAGATGAAAATAACAATAATGAAGAAAGCACCTGCAATAATTGAATCAAACTTAGAAAAAATGAAACTGAATATAAATTAAAATGGTCTATAGTTGTGAGGGCCGGAAAATGTAAAACAAAAAGATGTAACCTTTGTATTGTTGAAGCTTATCACATATTAACATCGAAAGATGATTTACTAAATAAGCACCAAGTCGTAATACGGGAATGCTTTCATAGGAATAGATACTTGTTGTCCCGGCTTAAACCGGTTAAATATAATAATTTTAATTAAATAGTGACAGGGGAGCAGTTTATCAGAATCGCATTGTAACAGAAACTCAATTCGTAATAACTAAATAAAATACAAAAAAAATTATGGAAATCAAATATTTAAATTCTAAACGTAGATACATTATATTAAATACAAAGTAATTTAAAGATATGACAGTAAAACCACATATAAAACGGAGACATAAGATTCAATTTACATAATAGAACTAATAGCATTGTGAAAGGAACTCTCGCTCAGGTCAGTAATTGGGCTCCGACCTCATCGAAGCTGTTGGTCGTGATCGTCTTATCCTCCAGGAGGTCTTCACCTGGATACTCAAAATTTCGGCTCCGTGTTGATTTCGTGCACGCCAGAAAAAGAAACAGACTCAGGATTTTTAACTACGAAAAAGTTAATTTCATGAAAGTTACAAGATTTTTACATATATACAACGTTTAGTTCGATTACACCAGAAAACATCGAGATTCTCCCAAAATCTCATTCTTCGTTCTCACGATGGCGGTCAGGATGGATGGAGGGGATCTGTGGCGTCTTCTATGGGCGTGTATTTCTCTCGAGATTTGGCTTCAATCTGTCTATTTCGGCCCGGGTGTTCGTTTTTATACTAAGGTGATGGGGTGGGTCTGGCGATCTGCTAAACCAATCAGGGTTCGACACGCTTTCTGGGAAATCCCCAGATCCATTTTGCGTGTGTGTATTTCAGCAATTCGTCCGGAGTTTTGTGAATCTGGGACCAAAAAGGAAATCTCTTTAACACGACCTCAAAGGGTCAAACCTTGTCAATTTCTCTACTCAGAAACCCAGAAGTCCGAGCCGGTGTTCCACAGGCCACACAATGTCATTCCTCCTCATCCTGACATTTCCTGTCATTGTTTTATACAATACAAATATCATAAACGTATATGACCCCGATAATTATAATTTATTAATGATAGATGACTCCATAAATTGATAAATGCTGATATATCACAGTTAAAATAAAAGTTAAATATATCCATACATCAAACTGAACATCTTAATCGAAAAACCATAAATATAAAGTACATATTGAAATTAAGGTAAAACTAATTGAAGGAAACTGTGATTTAAGATGTTCAATATAAGTTGTGAAATGATAATTAATAGTTGATATGATCAATTAATATGAATTAAAAATAACTGAAAGCCAAACACTCGTAAATTTAGTCACCATAAGAACATATAAATTAACTAAATATCTTAGGAGAAAACTTCAGAAAATACTAAGTATAATTGATTTTATTTAATTATTTCGACTATCATCCTTATCTTTTATCATTTTGTTGTTTTCTACAACGTTTCGGCCAATTATACCTCTAGCCTTCGTCAGGTTAACCGTAACAGGATAGGAATGTAGAATACTCCAACTACATCCACAGCAATTACTGCTTTCAGTAGTTGTTATCGTACCACAGTTTGGTGCCGTAGTGGATAGAGATGTAGGAATATCCAGGATTCCAGGTGAGCATTGTCTGGAGGTAGCGGTTTCAATCCAACCAAAAGTCGGTCAGAGGCCGAAACGTCGTAGAAAACAGCAAATAGAAGATGAAGATAATAGTCCAAATAATTAAATAAAAATCAAGCGTACCTTTCAAATCGCCACGCGTCTCTTCCTTTTTCTCTCCCTCCTCTTCCTTCCGATTTTAATACCAATATATCCATTTCCTTCTGTGACGTCATGCTCACGTGACACCTTAAAATGCTGACGTAACATTAAGCATGTGTCCTGGCTTTGTCATTTAATGGCAAAATCATACGCAGGGTTCGTACAGATTTTCAAGTACTCATCTCCCAAATAATCCCCCCCCCAAATTAATTCAATAAGAGGTACTAAGTACTTCGAATGTTTGATCGATAAAAGTCTGAATATAATTGTTACCAGACTTTACAATTATAGAATTAAATGCAATTAGAATAAATACTCCTCAATCAATGACAAAACCTTACGATTAACCACACTAATAGTTAAGTAATTATGAATCGGTGTAAAAAGAAAACACAGACACATAAAAAATCTTATTGAGTTTACAAGAATTACTTCACTTTGTCCGCAAAAAAAGATAAAAATAGACAGGAAAAATAATTTTACTTCTATTAATCAAAATTTAAAACCAAGCACAAACAACATAAATAAAGATGATATGGGAAATTTTAATTTAAACGCATATACACACAACAAATCATAATATAACTAGTGACGAAGCTAATGAAACTTATGGAATTAATTTAAATTCATCCGCCAACTAATAAAGAAATAAAATCCGAAAAGTGTAAACAAAAAGAAATTGATTTCGTATCAAGGACAAATCACTAAGAGCACTCTAACTGGAATATAAATAATAACGAATATAATTTTAAAATAGGACTCTAAAAATGTTAAAATAGACAAAAAAAAAAAAAACGGATAAAAAACTGTACATAAAATGAAACTAAAAACAACAATAACAATAATAATATAGAAAAATACGAAAATGATTGATATAAGTTAAGATGAACTGAGAAGGAACGGCAGAGTGTGTAAGTTGTAAACAATGGTGTTTTTATAAATTTTTTAAAGATAAACCTCTGAAGAGTACGTGACTAAATATGCAGAAATAAAATAATTTTGTAGACTTGTTAGACGCAATACGAAACAATATTGTAATGGATACCTTTTCAAAAGTAAAAAATGACCAACTGAAAATCTTGATATTTGTTAATTGCAAAATTATTATACCACACACACACACACACACACACACACACACACACACACACACACACACACACACACACACACACACACACACACACAATATATATATATATATGTGAATATATTTTTTATAATATATACTAATCCTTATTTAAGAAGCTCAATGAAAATTACAGAGCAATATAGTGAATAAATGACAAAAGATTATATTTCAAAGTTCATGATGTTGACCATCTTATTATTTATTCCTTTAATTTAGTTGGCATTTGCAAGTGTTGACAGTATCTGTTTCGTAGCACAAAATCAATCACAATTATTACATCAATCAGTATAATTGATATAATAATTAAGTGATCGATTTGTGCTACAAGACAGACACTGTCAAGGATTGTAAATGTCAACTGAATTAAAGGAATAAATTATATGATGGTCAACATCATGAACTTTGAAATATAGATTTTGTTATTCATTCACTATATATATTTAAACACTGAATATAAATTAAAACCTTAAAAGCTCACATTCAACAGAGCTAAATCGCAGTTAGCTAGCCCTTTCAGATAAAAAGTCCACCATGTTTAAAATTAAACATGTTCTTTATATAGCCATAATTAAATTTTGTATCAACAAAAATAAAACTCGCAGCTCAGAATTAAAAACAATGAGATAGTGTTGTCCTAAAGTATCCGAGATAATGAAATCCATGATGAAGATTCTGGGTATAAAAGTCTACAATAATTATATATATATATATATATATATATATATATATATATATATATATATATATATATATATATATATATATATATATATATTTATATATATACATATATATATGCATATATATTCTCTATTATTTTATATAAATATTATATTTTTCTCTATAATTTTATATAGATTTTATATAGATTTTCCTCTATTTTTTATATATATTATATATATATTATATATTATATATATATATATGTATATATATATTCTCTATTATTTTTATATAAATTTTATATTTTTATCTATAATTTTATATAGATTTTATATAGATTTTTCTCTATTATTTTTGTATATTATATATATATTATGTTTATATATATTTTATATATTTTTTCTCTATTATTTTAATATATATTATATATATATTTTTTATATATTATTTTATATAGATTTATATATAAATATTTTCCCTCTATTATTTTTATATATATTATATATATATATTTTCTCTATTATATATATGTGTGTGTGTGTATTCTCTATTTTTTTATATATATTTCCCTATATATTTGCTTTACTTTTGTATATATATTCTATCTCTATTCCTTACTACCTATTCAGTCTCTGTATAGGTAAAGTAATTTTTTATGCTTCCAGGCTAATGATTTTATGCCAGGTTTTATTATGTATGCATAATCTCTTTGGATTAAAAGCATTAAGCTTCGAAATGCCATGGTCTAAAGAGTTTCTTTATATTTCACATCGTTTTCGTTATTTCACGTGTTTTTCGTTTATTTAACTTGGGACTGTTATCAATTGTTCCATAGATGATGATTGCAACGTCTTGTCAGACGAGTGCCACTCCCTCAGACACTTAAAAGTTCATGAGCCCAAAAAATGACTTTCGTCGTCACAGGACCATTTTAATAGACGAATGCCTGAGGGAGTATCTATACACAGATGATGTTACAAAGTCTTAGCTTTGTACGACAGTTAAGTCTCTCTCTCGGTTCAAAATGTTGAGATCCAGCAACAAGCAAGAGCAAGATAGCCAGCAACAAGTTCAACTGCAGACCAGCTTAATGCGGGTACTGGTCTCCCGCTTTATGGTTTTTTAAATCAGAGATTTGCTTCTCCTAGAAAGGTTGCCTTCACCACGGCTTACGGGAGCCCTCTCCACCCCAAGATACACACACGCACACACACACATACATATATATATATATATATATATATATATATATATACATATATATATATATATATATATATATTGTTACACATGCGATAAAGAGGGAGATTTAGGAAATAAGCAAACGTAGGGGTATGAAAGGAAATTTACGAGAAACAAAATGTGTTTATCTTAGTAAAACATTACCAATGGGAGGAGATAAAAAGGAATTTACGAGAAACAAACAAAATGTTTATTGCGCATGTGACACGGGTAAAAAAAAAGCGAATAGACACGAAGACCAGACACAACAAAAATGCGAGAAAGAACGAACGCAGACACCAGTGATAACGTTTCAAAATTAACTTTATTATAACAATTTAAACTATGGTAGGGAGGGGGGTGAGATTAAGTAAAAATAAAAGAAACAGATTACGAGGGTGTGGAAGGGATATCTTTTTTTTTCTTTTTTTTTTTTTACACAGAGATCACCACTTATTAAGGCCCGGAAGCCACTCAGGGATAAGGGTTATTGCAAGTACATTACGTTAGTGAGGAGATTTGCTGAAGTGTTTACTTAAGGGGGCGGTTCATTAGGAATTTGTTAACATTAGACTTGAAGACATCCAAGTTGTAGTCCGGAGGGAAGCAGGCAGACGGAACAGAGTTCCACAGGCGTGCAGTTCTAAGAAAGAAGCTTTGTTCATGAAATCCGCGTTTTGATTTAGGCACAGATATAGAGTGGGGGAAATTTTTCACAGTGGATTCAGCTAGACGGGTGTTTTTCGTGAAAGATTGGCGAGGGGGGACCAGGGATTGGAGTTCAGACGAGCACCTGCCATGAAAATAACGATAAAACAAGGATAGGCTTGCAACGTCTCTTCTGTGGGAGAGGGGTTGCAGGGTAGAGAAAAGGGCATCCCCCACTAAACCACGAAGTCTATTTTGTACTCTGTCAAGGCATGATAGGCTGTTTTTGGCAGCTCCTGCCCAGATATGGCAACAGTATTCCATCCTTGGCCGTACTTGGCTTTTATATAGATAGAGAATTGCATCAGTAGTGAGATATCTTCTGGAGCGGTAGAAGGATCCCACCATCTTTCCAGCGACCTTGGCAACAGACTTGATGTACGTGTTCCATTTCAGATCAGGAGTAAAGGTCAAACCCAGAAGCTTGTCAAAACACGGGGCCTCACCCAGACGAGAGCCATCCATCACAATTGATGCCAGCTGGGGATCAGAGCGTTGATGATGTAAGGATAGGAGTTTGGTTTTGGATGCATTAAAGGTAACTAGCCACATCTTCCCCCACTGAACCACGCGCTCGAGATCAGAGGAGAGAGAGAGAATCTTTACCTACTATCTGAATATGCGGACGAGAAATATATAAATACAAAAACATACATCAGTCCAAACAAAACAATGGCAAAATGAACTCATTGACTTAACATAAGAGAGAGAGAGAGAGAGAGAGAGAGAGAGAGAGAGAGAGAGAGAGAGAGAGAGGACTTACAGTTTTTTATTTTTATTTTGTCTTTGTTTTTGTTTTTTTTGTTTCTTTTCTACGTGAAGTTTAACCTCCATTTTATTCGCTTCGGACGATAGTTTGTAACATAAGAGAGAGAGAGAGAGAGAGAGAGAGAGAGAGAGAGAGAGAGAGAGAGAGAGAGAGAGAGAGAGAGAGAGATTCAGAGACGATAGTTTGTAACATGCGGTATTCCAATATTTCGGTTATTTTTTGTGTCTCTCGTGTTCGTAGAGTTGACATTCTACAATTCGACGGCGTGGATTCGTTCAAAGTGGACATTTTCCACGTGCTCCCGACTCGGTTGCACAGTGGAACGTCCTATACCAAATATGTCTCTTTTCCTCTTTTTCCTTCGCTCTCCCTCTCTCTCTTCTCTATACATTTTTTTTTACCTCTCTCTTTTCTTTCTTCGTTGCTTAGTAACGAACAGGGGTTAGAAAGCGTGTCGCTGTGCTGGTGACCCGGCCACCTCGCTTTCTCCTATACTCCTCCTATTTCTTCTATACTCTCTGTTTTTCTTTCATGTTCATTTTGCCTCAGCGATAAAATATAAAAACAACAAAAAAACGATACACTTCTCGTCGGCCTACAATTAAATGTATTAATTTTCATTTAAATACATAATCCAATTTAAAGATTATGTAACAATATATATATATATATATATATATATATATATATATATATATATATATAGATAGATAGATAGATAGATAGATATATAGATAGCTAGATAGCTAGATAGATAGATATATAGATAAACAATTTGATAGTCAACACTGAAAGCAAACAAAACATTCTACCAACACACTCAACATCTTTATTGAAATGTCTTAAAGGGATTCAATAGAAAATTGCGTTAAAAATACGATAACATCAGTCGCCACCGGTGTCGATTTAAATGCAGTCATGCCTTAATTTTTAACCAATATTGAACGGAATTTTCAATAAGCGTATTTGAGAAACAGTATTGAAGACTAAACTAAATAGTCCCCGGCAACGCCTGGAGATTGGAACCAGTTTTATATAATTATGTTTCCATCTTTTATTATTTTGATGGCTTTTAGGCTTTCAATATTCTTCTTTTTATTTTCTAGTGTTTGCTCACTTTTTAATTTGTCCTTCATTTTTCAAAATGGCGTCTTTAATTATTATTTTGACGTTTGGGTTTTGTAGTTGGAGTTGTAATTTTTGACATTTAAAAATTTAATTATCTCAACACTTCTCTTTGTCACCGGTTTGAAATGTTTCCCTTTTCTTCTTCTTCTTCTTCTTCTTCTTCTTCTTCTTCTTATTATTATTATTATTATTATTATTATTATAATTTACTCACTAGGAGTACGTAGTCACACAAGCTCAAATGCAATTAAGATGTTTTATCCCGGTCAAAGTTACCTACATTTAAAATTTCAAGTGTTTAGACCCAAAATTGGCGGAGGAGTTTGGTAGTTCTCAAAGGTAAAATCGTTGAACTGTGACTCCTTGACAAACAAATTTCTGTCCGGAAACAGAGTAAAAAGATTGTCCCAAATTTCAATACACCTAATGTCAAATCTCGAGTCTCTAGACTGAAAATTGACAGAGTTATTTGGTAGGGAAATGTACACACACACACACACACACACACACACACACACACACACACACACACACACACACACACACTTTTACTTTCATAGATATATAGATATGTTATATATTGTTTCTATTTATATATACATATACTAGCAAAAGTACCCGTCGTTGACTGGGTTCAAAAACACCCTACAGAAAATGGACTCTGATTTATGAAAGTATGATAGGTTATGAAAAGGAAGGGTTGTAAAGAGATAGCTTCGAATTTTAGGATATCAAAACCAAAGCAAAATATGATGAAAGTAAAAATAAAATAGATACACCCCATAATTTATTATACCATACCTGTTCACACTGAAACACTTATCACAATATTCTGTGGATCTATATTAAAAAACCTTGTTAAACTTTGTGACATATTTCCATTCTATGGAGGTCAGGCGCGAACGAACACCCCATAATTTTAATATACCATATTTCTTCAAACTGAGACATAATTATCAAAGTATACTTAAGCAGATAGATATGAAAAGTCTTTATTAAAGTTTGTGTCTATTTCCATTCTATGGAGGCCAGGCGCGAACGCAGACCACACAATTTTATTATACCATCCCTATTTAAGTTAAAACATACTTATCAAAGTATTCTTATGTACATCTATATAAAAAACATTTGTAAACGTTTGTTTTTTTTTTAATTTTTAAATTTATATTTTCATACTTTGTGGACCAGGCGCATACGCAGACCTCACAATTTTAATGAATCATCATTATGCCAGATCAAACATACCCATTCCTGTGTCTCGATACATCTTCTATCATTATATGTGATCAGTTTTCTATAATAGTCAACCATACAGGAGCCTATTCTTGACCACACACACACACACACACACACACACACACACACACACACACACACACACACACAGATGCTCAGCTTTATATATATATATATATATATATATATATATATATATATATATATATATATGATGAAAATAATGGAAATAGTATTCCGACAAAATAGAGAAAATAAAAAAGGAACAAACCGTATTATGTGTTCACCAACGTTTCGTCTTTATTTCGAGACTTCCTCTGGGTGAATGAGATTAAGAAACCAAAAATTATACCAGTACAAAATATATATATGGGGGGTGTTCTCTATTAATTTTTATATATAATTTTTCTCTATTATTTATATATATATATATATATATATATTATATATTTTCTCTATTATTTTATATATATTTTATATATATATATATATATATATATATATATATATATATAATAAAACTGTTTCAAGACTATCAAAATAACAGCGAATATATGTATATATATATATATATATCTATACATATATATATATATATATATATATATATATATATATATAGTAAGTTATAAAATATATATGGCGATTAAGTTACACTGAATATTCCGCGTTTCATCCACTCTAGGATTCTTCAGGCTTATGCGCGAATTTTGTGGTTGTCTTTCGTTTTTATATACGCACCTTCTATTGAGATTTTAGTTAGCCAATGAGCTTTCTAGTATCCACCGCGCCCTTCCTATCAGCCAATGAACATGCACTTACCGGACAAAGGCCTATTTGATCTCTGGTTGACCTGTTCCTTTGTGTGTGCTCTATTTAGCCTGGATATCTAGTTTCTTGACCTGTTTTAAATCTAGGTTAGTTTTTTATGCTAGTTTATATATATATATATATATATATATATATATATATATATATATATATATATGTACATATATATGTGCGTGTGTGATAGATTATGTATATTCATATTTATTTAATTTATTTATTTGTTTATTTTCTATTGTTTTTATTAGTTTAAAAACCCTAACCTAGATTTAAAAGAGGCCCAGAAACTAGATATCCAGGCTAAATAGAGCACACACAAAGGAACAGGTCAACCAGAGGTGAAGTAGGCCTTTGTTCGATAAGTACATGTTCATTGGCTGATAGGAAAGGCGCGGTGGATACTAGAAAGCTCATTGGCTAACTAAAATCTCAATAGAAGGTGCGTATATAAAAACGAAAGACAACCACAAAATTTGCGCATAAGCCTGAAGAGTCCTAGAGTGGATGAAACGCGGAATATTTAGTGTAGCTTAATCACTATATATATTTTATAACTTACTAACTCGCTCTACCTACGTATCAAGCACTTTTGAAGTAAAAACTTAAAGTTTACGCATAAATTTATACTTTCGTATATTAATTTTATGTGAGTAAATGAAGTAGTTATATATATATATCTAGTGCAAAATTTTGTTGAAAATTCAAAGACTCACGTTTTCTTTTTATAACCTTCGTTTATTTCCTGGATTTTTCCATTATAACCGTTTCATTAATGAGTTGGCAATTTTATGATTTATGTTTCCGTAAAAATATCCTGTCCTCACCAACTTCTTCAGATGTTTATCTATTAATTTTTTACAACAAATGGTATTTTTTTTAACATGCTGGACATTGTATTCGGGTAAAAAGATTTCCACAGCCATGCTTCCTCATTTCCTCCATCTTTTGGTGTTATGTAAAGATAGTTTTCCGTTTTAACCCATACTTTCGTATTTTTATTTTTTATTTATTAATTATTTATTTTTGTTTTAATTTTCCCTGTTTTTCCTATTTGTTTTTTTTTTCCAATTATCATATAATTTTATATAATTTTATTCCTATATTTATGCGTGTTTATTTTAATATTGTTTATTTGTTTTTTGCTTAGTGTTTGAATTCGTATTATATTACTCGATGCAGGGGAGGTCACTCTCGTGGTATCATTTTTTATCTAGGATTACCTCCCTTGCATTTTCTTTTATCCTAATCTGCTCTAGTGCGCAAAATTAAATATTTGTTTCTGTGCAAGCACCCGTGGATTGCATCTAGTTTTTTCTTTTAATCATTTTTCTTTTGATATTAATATATGGTAAGATTCTAATATACATAGGTTGCATCTTTTCGCTAGGTTTATATTTTCCCCCCTTATCAATTATTGACCATCTTAATTTATATTCAGTTTTATTTTCCTTTAATTCCTTAATCCATACTGCTAAAGTGGTTGAGTTTTTCTTTGTTTTTTTTTCCGGTTGTTTTCGCTATTACTATTAGTTATGTTTCTATTTTCGTTATAATAGTTGTGGTTGCCACTATTGTTATGATCCTTTCTACCGTTGTTTTCATTTTTATTTACATTGTTGTTCTTTTCGTTATTTGTGGTGTTATTTTCTTTCTCAGTTTCATTTTAAAACGATGCTAGGTGATTGCGATATCTTTCCTTAAAGCAAGTTCCGGTGCTCCCCAGATATACTTTAGTTTCATTATTTGTTATAACTTCACATTTGTATTCTACGTTTGAACTTAAACAGTTCCCCCTCATTGGACATTCATTAGGGTCCCGGCAGTTACATTCTTTAATATTGTTAGATTAATTTCTGTCCTATCTCTGTTTTTCAAAAGATTGTTTAATTTTGTGTTATTTGAGCCAATTATAGTATTTGTTAATTTAGAAGACATTGAGAAGGATAGCTTAACAGTGTTTTTATTAATTATCTTATTTAGTTTACTATCTTGCGAGAAATTTTTTTATATACTTTGGTAAAATTCCCTTGGGATGTTATTTTTTATATGGTGGCTGAACGGTGGATTGAACCACGATATATATATATATATATATATATATATATATATATATATATATATATATATATATATATATATATATTCGCTATTATTTTTATAGTCTTGAAACAATTTTAATTAACGATGAAATATCCTATTTGTTGTTATCAATCTATTCCTTGATGTTTTGATTTTGTTAAAACAACACACACACACACACACACACACACACACACACACACACACACACACACACACATATATATATATATATATATATTCTTTATTATAAGCATATTTGAGAAACACTATTGGAGACTAAACTAAATAGTCCCCGGCAACTCCTGGAGATTGGGACCAGTTGTACATAATTATGTTTCCATCTTTCATTATTTTGATGGCTTTTAGGCTTTTAGGCCTTCAATGTTCTTTTTATTTTCTAGTGTTTGCGCACTTTTTAATGTGTTCTTCATTTTTCAAAATGGCGTCTTTAATTATTATTTTGACGTTTGAGTTTTGTAGTTGATGTTGTAATTTTTGACATTTAAAAATTTAATTATCTCAACATTTCTCTTTGTCGCCAGTTTGAAATGTTTTCCTTTTCTTCTTCTTCTTCTTCTTCTTCTTCTTCTTCTTCTTCTTCTTCTTCTTCTTCTTATTGTTCTTCTTCTTCTTCTTCTTCTTCTTCTTCTTCTTCTTCTTATTATTATTATTATTATTATTACTATTATTTACTCACTAGGAGTACGTAGTCACACAAGCCATCATCAAAGATTTCTCTTTGAGAAAAACTTGTGATGTTATCTGAAGTCTAAAGGGCAATAAGCCCTCCCCTGCAATGTCCCAGTCCTCTTTGCACTCATATAGAGAGGTCTAGCTAGTGCTTTCTCTCCCCGGTTTTGGCACCAGTTTATGGTTACACACAAAATCTGGGCCGATATCTTACAATTATTCCGTTTCTGTTTTATGATTCCATGTGATATGCCTTTGTGTTTTACATCTGTTTCTGTGTGTCCAGTTTATGTCTGTTAGTGTCTGTTAGTGTCTGTTAGTGTCCACATTCAAGTGTTTTCCTTAACATTTCTTCAGCTTTCATTATTGTTATCCGTTGTATCTTCTCAGATATCAATCTCTGCCATTCTTTTTTCAAAATTCTTCAGTATTGTTCCTAGTGCTCCTACTATTAGTGATGTTCTCTTGACTTTCTTCATTTTCCAGATCCATTTGAGCTCTTTGGCCAGTTCAGTGTATTTGCTTAGCTTCTCCGTCTCCTTGATCTTCACTCTGTGAACTGCTGGAACGGCAAAATCTACAATCTAACATGACTCTTCCTTCTTGTTAACTAGTATGACATCCGATCTTCTTGCTTGAATGGGTTTATCCGTTTGTATATCCATGTATTTTAGGATCTTGTAACTTCATTTTCCAGTACTGCTACCGATTTGTGCTTTTACCATTTGCCTGAGTATTCAAGATGCAATTGTCTGCATAATTGCGAGTGTAATACCTTCCCCACTTGATCGTGTCTATTTTTCTATTTTTTAGCCTACTTTGCTGTATTCACTTATTGTGTGAGTTTGTTCTTCTTCTTCTTCTTTTCTTCTTCTTCTTCTTCTTTTTATTATTATTATTATTATTATTATTATTATTATTATTATTATTATTATTATGTAGAATCCTGGACTACATACTCTGTGCAATTTAACGGTGGCATGTCTGCTGAGTTCGGGGTGAGGAGTGGTGTCAAACAGGGTTGTGTGTTGGCCCCAACACTCTTCGGCATCTTCTTCTCCCTATTCCTGAAGCATGCTTTCAAGAACACAACGGATGGTATCTGCTTGCACTCCAGGTCAGATGGTGGTCTCTTCAACATCGCCAGACTCCGCTCCAGGACAAAGACCAGGACAGTTCGGATAAGAGACATGCTGTTTGCTGATGATGCAGCTATAGCATCGCATCAGGAAGATGGTCTTCAAAGACTGATGGACAGGTTTGCTAATGCTTGCAGCCTGTTCGGTCTCACCATCAGCCAGAAGAAAACTCAAGTCATGGGACAAGCAACCGCCTCCCCACCCAGCATCACAATCCAAGGCACACCACTAGAGGTCGTACGCCAGTTTCAATATCTAGGCTCCACTACTTCAGACACCCTCTCATTGGACGTGGAGCTAAACAAAAGGATTGGAAAGGCATCTACAACCCTCTCTAAACTAACTAAAAGAGTCTGGGAAAACAGGCACCTTACCACCTCCACCAAGATGACCGTCTACAGAGCGTGCATCCTCAGTATTCTACTGTATGGGAGTGAATCCTGGACTACATACTCAACACAAGAGAGGAAACTCCAGGTCTTCCATATGAGGTGTATACGTAGGATACTTGGTATCACATGGCAGGACAGAGTGAGTAATACTGATGTTCTGCAGAGAGCGGGCATCCCATCCATTTACTCCCTACTGCGTGAGCAACGTCTTCGCTGGCTGGGCCATGTGCGCAGGATGGATGATGGGCGCATCCCTAAAGACCTTCTCTATGGCGAGCTTGCCTCAGGCTCAAGAAAGAGGGGGCGACCCCATCTTCGCTACAGGGATGTCTGCAAGCGTGACATGAAGGCTCTCTCGGTGGACAGGAATACATGGGAAGCCTCTGCAGCTGACAGAACTGCCTGGAGGAAAATGATACGCCAGGGGATTATCATCAGCGAGAGGACCCTCCATGTTGAAAATGCTGCAAGGAGAGCTAGGAGAAGAGCGAGTGTACAGGCGGAACAGCCGGATGAAGCGGCAAATTGCATAACAACCTTCGTATGTCAAGGCTGTGGCAGACTATGCAAATCAAGAATTGGTCTCTACAGTCACACAAAAGGATGCATACAGGCAACATCTTAATACGGTGCTGATCCATAGTCGTTTCGACTGACGGATGCCACACACACAAATTATTACTATTATTATTATTATTATTATTATTACCTTCTAGAGAGCTTTGTGTTTTTTTGTTTTCCAGCACTGCCACCAGTTTGTGTTTGAACCATTTGTCTGGATGTTCATAATGCAATTATTTCTATAGTTCCCACTGTATTGCCTTCTCTATTTGGTCGTGTCTGTTCTTATAATCTGTTTTAGTACGTTTGCTGCATTTACTTAATGTGTGGTTTATCATTTCGTCTCTTTGTGCACAAAGTCTATATGATTAGCCTTTCTGCGTTCTGCGTTATGTATTTAAAATCTTTTTTTTCGTGTGTGTGCATGTATGTTTTATTCACGAAATCTCCTATACTAACTATTGTTACTCAGTAAGAGGTATACTCAGGCCATTATCAGAGATTACTGACTGACAAGAACCGATGGTGTTCCCTAGAATATGTGTGATAACAAGTTTCCTCAGATATTCAATACTCTCCATCTATTTAAATAACCTTTGCAAATGATTTTGCGTTTTCGCAACAGCCGTTTACCATTAATCTCTCACTGACAATAACTATTAGTACTTACTGGTATTTGGGTGTCACCTTGCTTCCCGCAAATCCCAACATGCTTCGCACTCAGACAGTGGAGGTCTGAACAATGCTTTCTTTACACAGTCCTTCCATCGTCCCTGACTCTTCACGACTATGTTTATGGTTTCAGTATCGGTTTGTTGATGGCTTCATTATTATTATTATTATTATTATTATTATTATTATTTGAAGATATTCGGTAGAAATGAAAAGGAAATCGAGAGACTGGTAGAGCTCGTAGGGACATACTTGGAAGACATCGATGGAGTTTGGGATTAGTAAATGTGCGGTGCTGGTGATGAAAAGGG
>NC_136523.1:31616900-31746900 GCF_053919585.1 Euprymna scolopes
GAGTGTAGTACCTGTTAGGATCCCAACTATGGGTTAAATAGAAACTGACTTGAATATATATATATATATATATATATATATATATATATATATATATATATATATATATATATATATATATATATATATATATATAATTTTAAAAAAATTATTCAAAATCACTGGAGTCGGCATTAAATAACATGAAAAGGGTTGATATGCCGTAAAACAAAAACAACCAATCAAAATATAATTTTCTTAAAAAGTTCAAATAAAGACTATTTTAATAAAACATCCATTTTTATATTTGCATTAAAAAAAATTCTATACAGTATTGGTCATCCGTAGCTTAAAATTTGTCTGACGTCACTTCCGCCGAATAGCTTTGTAAACAAAGGAGTTCGACTCTTAACGAAAGTCAGAACTTATAACAATGGGAGGAAATAGTTCATTAGTAAAACAAAAGTAGAGGAAATGAGGTTGGTAAGAAGACGAAAGGGAGCCACCAAGGTCTTTTGAATTCTCAAGACAGTAAAATACTTCACCGTCAATGTTCAGTTTTTGAATAGTTATGGCTGAGACAGTGAGTCCTTTCCTCTTATCGGTCACTTTGAGATAGACAAGATTATTAGGATTTTCGATCCCCGGCGAAATGAATTATAACAATGGACGGAAATAGTTGATTATCAGAACAAAAGGCAGAAATGTAGAAAGCCATACAAGGAGATTCACTAAAATACACAAAAGCGATCGGAATTAGGATGGTCAATCAAAGTGTGGAGATGACTGAGATAAAAGAACATAAAGATCAATATATTTAGAGTTAAATTACAATTAGTTCACAAGCATTTTAGGGGCGAATTTTACGGACAATATTGAGTTTACGGCAGTTGACGACAGTTTACAGTTAGGGACAGTTGACACAGATTGTGAATCGGAGCAGATAGGGACAACTTTGGCGGACCCTATATAGACTAACTTCGGCTGATTGACAGTGTTGACTTCTATAGACAAATATGGATATTAGCATTTGGAGAGTCGTTTTTCGCGATGTTATCACACCCCCACCCAGAGTCCAACAAATATCTACAGAATGCGTCAGTCTTTATTTCCTTTTGTTTCTCTTGCGTTTTTCTTAATACTTGTGAATTAGTAATCCCCCCCCCCCTCAGTGGTCATCGATGTGAGAGACGACGAGAGAGTGGGAGAGACTGAGAGAGTGTGTGTTTTCCTAATGAAAGCCTCAAGTTGCAATTGACATTTAGTTAATAACATGATTTCAGCGATTAAATAATTTACATAAAAAAAAAATCCAAATACTTTTTTTTAGAATTTGCAGTCAAATGTAAATTTACACATATATTTATTTATTTATTTATTTTTTAATTTAAATTTTTTAAAAGAATTTTATTTTTATCCTGCGCAAATGTGTAGAAATATCAGAAAAAAATCTTTAAGAAGATTTCCAGGACGATAATTTGATGCTGGATGCTTGAAGCATGAAAAACTAAAACAAAAAAGAAAACATTGTTGTGTAATTACCTCCACCAAGGAGGTTATGTTTGCAGTTCAGTTTATCTATTTTTTTGTTTTTGTACAGATTGGAGTTCATATCACTTGACCAATTGCCACCAAACTTGGTAAACATATCCGTCATGGTATAATTTAGTTAATTTTGAGACATATATATATATATATATATATATATATATAAAATTGGGAGAAAATAAAACATATTTTGGGATATATGTTCAAAGGGCAAGGCTGCAGAAAATGTAAACGCCACACTTTTAGCATCTACTTCGATACGTGCATACATCCCTTTCTTATTTCTTTCTTTTTCTCTCTCTATCCCTCTCTCTACTCCCTCGTTTCTCCACACAAAAGTTACCGAGTAAAAAATCCCCGAGTCGACATCATTTCATGTAGTGAAAGTAGGAGGGGTCGACAAAGCAAATAGCAAGTCAAACAACCTCCTATTACTTTAATTCTATTGATCGTAGAGATTCGGTACTTGGCCCATATTGTAGTCAATGAAGTCCCTTCTCTCAATTGACCATGCTATTGATATTTTACGCTAACCTTAAAAAGGTGATTATGGTTGAATTTTTATTACGGTTTTAAACTTTTCCATAATACTATGTCCTTTGATAAGAATTACTACTGCACCACATAACAGATATAAGGGGGGAAAACCACTGTACAAATATCCAAGACAATGACAAAACCCTTGTGACCGTACATGAATCGCAACATTTAATGCTACTAAGACTAAACTTATTTCCTTTAACAATTATAAAAGAACCTCCTCAGCCACCGATTGCCATGACAAATATCTAGTAATGGGACGATTCCAATATTTTTCTCGATTCCGATAAAATTACCGATTCTGTACTAAATTCCCGATTCCGATAACGTCACAAAAACCGCGGAGCAATTAAACCCGACATAGTGATGGGACAAGAAAGAGAACAAAAGCAACCTTAGTATAAGTTAGTGTCTCCAATAATTCTGGATCAAACAGAGCTGAGAGGGAAAAGATAATTAAATGCCGAGGTCTTATGTATGACATGAAAAGAAATTGGAATCATAGGAAGATCTCTAGCATTCCAGTAATTATAGTAGCAACTCGACACATGAAAAATAATGTAAAAAACACTACCTGGCAAATATACCCGGTGAACCAAGTGCAAGAGAAGTTCAGACAATTGCACTAAAAAAAATAAAAACGGCCAGAATCTTAAAAAGATCTCTTGGTTGGAATATATAAGATAGCTTGAAAAAACTGAAAATAAAAAAGAAAAGGAGAAGTAAAGCCAGAAAAGACGTTGGCTCTTTCTTATGTTGTCAGGCGCTGTGACGCGCAGAGAACTTTTTTAGATGCTCAAGTAAAAAAAAAAAAAAAAAAAAAACTGCTTTGAAAAAAACATAATACTCGCATGCACATGTCCTCGTTCCTTTCCGTTTTTTTTTTTATTTTTTTTTTTTTACTTCAATTTTTTAAAAGAAATTTAACGTTACGGTATTTCCGTTTAAAATGAATAAGAATTCTGCGTTAATTAAAATGTAATATTTATGCATGTTTTACGACAGGGCAACACACACACACACACACACACACACACACACACACACACACACACACACACACACACACACATATATATTTGTATTCCTACACGTCAACACATAGGAAATAAATACAGAAAAGATATTAACATTTATACACAAGTTAGAAAAGCATTTCATCCAAGGCATGAAAATTGTTAAACAAAGGGTTTTTACTATAGGTTTTAAAAATAAAGGTACAAGATTCAATTTGAAATTTATTTATCTTCAAAGTGCACTTTTATACATTTTATAAAGTAAGGTATAAAAATTTGATACCTTACTTTGTAAAATGTATAAAAGTGCACTTTGAAGATAAATAAATTTCAAATTGAATCTTGTACCTTTATTTTTAAAGCATATAGTAAAAACCCTTTGTTTAACAATTTTCATGCCTTGGATGAAATGCTTTTCTAACTTGTATCGTATCTTTTTAAGTTAATATTTTATTTAATTTATTAATTTGGATTAAAAAGATGAATGTGATTTTGCATGTATTTATAAAAACTCTCCTACTCTCTATTTCAGTTTGTATTTCTCCTCACATCACAACTCATTTCTTGCAACACCCCCTTCGTATTATTACAGGTCTGAATATTCTCTCTGTTTCAGTTTGTATTTCTCCTCACACCACAACTCTTTTTTGCAACTTCCTCTTTGTCATACATGTCTGAATAATGAGAAAATCTGAATTTTTTTAACAAAAACTTTAAAATAACTATTGTAGATTAAATTTTTTAAAACTTCTTTCAGAATAGAAAATGTTTACAATTTAATAAGGAACATATTTCATATAGGTTTCATTAAAAATATTCAGTAGATAACGAGAAAAATAGATGAAAATTTCAAAAGAACTGTATAACTGGTTACGCTCAATAGTTGTCCTCGCCAGCGAAAGTCTTTGTTATTTTTATTCTATTATTATTATTATTTAGAAAATTTTGTGTCCTGCTCTTTCGCGCGAGGACTAATTTTTCGCATTGATTTTTTATTCATATATGTGTATATATATATATATGTATATATATATATATATATATATATATATATATATATATATATATATATATATATATATATATAAGGGTGTCCGAAAAGCTCGTAAACACTTGTAAAACATTAAATTTTTACTCGCCAAGTATTAACAAACAAAAGAAAAAATTAATCCACAAAATAAAGGCCATTATTTTTTCAAGATATTCTGCCATCGCTTTGCAAATTGTCGGATCTGGTCAAAGTACCATTTAGCCGGCTTCGAATCAAAGAATTCCTGACACGTTGCCTCGACTTCATCAAACGAGTTGAATACCAGCTCTTCAGAACGTGTTGCATTGGTCAGAAAAGGCCATAATCTGATGGAACATAGTCAGAACTGTAGGCTGGATGTGGCAGAACCTCAACGTCGTCTTGTTCATCAACTTGTCTTTCGTCTTCCTGGTTGGTTGGTTGTTTTTGTTTTACGGCATATCAACCCTTTCCGGGTTATTTTATGCCGAATCCAAAGATTTTGAAGAAACATTTTTTTAATAGAATATATTTTTTGTTTTCAAGTCGGTTTCTATTTAACCCATAGTTGGGACCCTAACATGTTCTACCACTCCGGGTCAGAGTGGACATGGGAGCAATGGTAATTAAAGGGTGGCTCCACACTCCCCAAAGCCCACAAGCTGGGGCCTCACCACTGGATATAGTTTAAGGTCATATCCAGGACCCCCATTGAGGGACTTTTACCCTCTGCAGGGGGGGGGGCAGTCGGCGTATTCTAATGCCCCACCGACAGGGCCGGTCTTCCTGGTGGTGTGTTGTTTGGCATTGTTCTGCTACGTCAAAACGCGCTTTCAATTGATCAGAGACGGGTACTTTTGCTTCAACTTTTCGTAGACTCGTTCCAGTTGCTTAAAGTTCGCCACCGATAGCACGACCATTCGGAACTAACTCAAGTTCGCGACCATTCGGAACTAACTCAAAACGCACGATTCCTCCAAAGTTCCACCAAACGCATATCGTGACTTTCTTGTCGAATCTATCTTGTTTCGGAACCGACGATGTCACTTTCCATTTCTGAACCCATCGCTTGTCACGATTCTGTTGCACCAGATAGATCAATTTCTCGTCCGATGTCAAAATGTACTTCCTCATACCCCTTCGAAAGTGTGCCGATCGATCTGTGGGTCTTAGGAAAAATTAATAATATAATAGATGATTGTAGTTAAAACAAAAACAAAGGGCAACTATCTGACAGGAAAGAGAAAGGGAGAACATATTGTGTCGTGTGGTAAATGCGTGTCAGCGACTTATGTGTTCCGTAAAACGTTCGTGCTGAAGTTTAATTTTCTTAACGAGCCTCTAAATACAACGTCTTGGTTCATTAAAAAAAAAAAAATAACAACGTTGCAAAAGCACAAGTTTTAAGTCTTTACCACCAATCCCCGCAATCTCCTGTTCGACAAGATACAATATCCAGAAGTAAAGATCAAGTAAGATGTTGGCTATTTCTTATGTTGCCGGGCGAGGGTAATTTTTTTTTTTTACTTATATTTACCTCAAACTTACAGTAAAGTTTGCCACCGATAACATAGTCGTAACATAGTAGCTGACCCCGTCATTTAAATGACTAAGCCAAGATGCGTATACAGTTTTGACGACTCACGTGCCATTTTAATGTAGAGTCAGTATTTAAGCCGTGGTGTGAGCATGACGTCACGGAATAAAATGTACATATAGGCATCAAGATCAAAGGAAAAGAAAGAGGAGAAGAAAAAGACAAGACGCATGGCGATTTGGAAAGTACGCCTGACAAGCACGCGAGTCTCCTCTCCCTACCTCCCCAAAAGTGAGCCGACCAACATGTGTGCACCTAAAGAGAATTAATACAACACTACATTCAATTGAAGTAAAAAAACAAACAAACAAAGGATTGCTGTATGACAGGAAAAAGAAAGAGAGAAAATATTGTGTCGTGTTGTAAATACATGTTGGCGACTTGTCTGCGAAAATGAAATAAATGACTTTTTTCTTTCATCTAAAAAAATGCGTGTCAAAGTTTTATTTTGTTGTCGAGTCTCTGAATAGAACATTTGGCCGATTTAAAAAATAATAACAACTTTGCAAGCCCACAATTTTAACCCTTTTTTACCGCCACAATTTTTTATTCAATAAATGAATTTTGAATCATGAAAGTCATACGTGACAGAAGTTGGCGTGCAAACAAACCCTTCATTCACTTGTTGAACCATGCATAGACCTGTACTTTGAAGACCAGTTGGGTGGACAAAACCATACGAATAAGAAATATTGCTTTTTTTTTGTTTTTTTTTGTGAAAGGCGACTTGAAAGTACAATTTGCCGGTAAAGGATGAAAGACCAAACAAGTTAGTCCGTACGTCACGCTTTGAAAAAAGGTCAAATGTAATTCTTGAAGGCAAAATTGCTTAAATAAAAAACCAAATTCGCAAAATTTTAGTTTAAAAAAAAAGCCAATTTGGCAACTCTGGACAATAGGCACTACCATTTTTTATATGAACTTTTCCAAAAAGTACACATGATCTGGTGACGTCATCAATTGATGTGCTTGATGCGAGCCACGGCGAACGATATTTTAAAAACTATTATTTACTACTGTAATTTAATTCAATAGGAATTTATTTTACATTCAGATAGTTTACTTAAAGATTAAATTATCGAAATTAAAAAAAAAAAAGATTCACTATTATCGTTAGAAATAATTAAGTAAACTCTGTTTTTTTTTCTCAGTTGGGGGTAGAAAACATAATAAAAAAATAAAATGTTACGTGGCGGTAAAGGGTTAAAGAACAAATAAATTAGTCCGTACGTCACGCTTTGAAAAAAGGTTAAATGTAATTTTTGAAGGCAAAATTGCTTTAATAGAAAGCAAATTCGCGAAATTTTAGTTTAAAAAAAAAATAAAAAATTTGGCAACCCTGGACAAGAATATGACAGTGACCTCATTATTACGATATAATTGTCTCTAAGACACTGGACGATTTAATAATTCAAAAATTCAATTAACTGAGAGCTAATACACAAATCTTTATACATTATTTAATTGGAATTGATTATTTATTAATTTTATTTATTGAGGACTATTCTTCTCATCTGTCTTAGTTGTTTCACGACGTTTCGGCCAACTATTCGTCCGCCTTTCGTCGGGTGGTAATCGCGACGGGATAGGAGATTCAGTGTTCCTATCCCGTCGCGGTTACCAGCTGACGAAGGCCAAAGAAATAGTTGTTCGAAACGTCGTGAAACAACAACTAAGAAAGATGAAGATAATAGTCCACAATAAAATAAATTAATACACAAATATTTCTTTGTAATTTTTTTGTGATAAACTCAGAGACATCTTCCTCCGCGCACAAATAAATATCGACGTTGATTAATCGATTGATCGTTCCTCCATTTTACTTCCTCCCCTTTCGAACTGACTTCTTTTTCTTTTTCAACGTCTCAAATGTCCCTATTCGAAGTTACTGAATCAAGACATAAGTGATTAGATTAAAATGGCCGACACAAATAACCTCGATCGTTTCTAAATGATCGAAGGATATACGAGGTTCCTTTAATAAGTTTTCTAGACTTTTCCCACCCGTATGGACACTTTTATTGATAGTACAAACATGAAACTCTCGTGCACGGTATAAAAAAAAAAAAAAAAAAAAAATATGAAAGAAAAATAAAGCGGTTTCATTATAATCATCTTATACACGTATATCTAAATAAAATGTTTATTTTAATTGTCCTTTGGCACTTTAAAATTCTCCCAGTGCTGTTTATATCGCCAGTAATATTTTTCATTGCATGCTATCGATTTTCTCCTCACGAGATGATGGGTGAAAGAACTCTTGAGAGATTTACGCCTATCTTGTTTACATGTTTTTATAAATTTTGTACCTCTAAACACACACACACACACACACACACACACACACACACACACACACACACACACACACACACACACACGTATATATATATAATATATATATATATATATATATATATATATATATATATATATATATATATAGTAATAAAATATATATGGCAATTAAACTACACGGAATATTCTGTGTAGCTTAATTGTCATATATATTTTATAACTTACTACCTAGCTCTACATACGTATTGAGCACTATAGATATATGTACTAGCATTTCAGCCCGGCGTTGCCCGGGTGTTTGGAAGTGTATGTTGTGTAAAAAAACAAAAGTCTTTTTTTTTAAACTTTGACCCCTATTATGACCCCTTAACATTTATTGTTTGGGGCTCAAATCAAGTTATTAAATTAGATCCATGTCCAAAGAACCTATATCTAAAATTTCAAGCGTTTAGACCCAAAATTGGCGGATAAATTTGGTTGAGTTCAAAAAAGTCAAATCGTTGAACCTTGATCCCTTAGCAGTCAAATTTCTGTCGGAAAACCGATCACAAAGATTTTTCCAAATCTCAGTACCCTGTATATCAAATTTCGAGTCAGTAGACTTAAAATTGAGTTATTGCGTAGGGAAATGTACACACACACACACACACACACACACACACACACACACGCGCGCGCGCGCACGCACACGTTCACTTTTATAGGTATACTAGACTACCCGTGACCCGTTGGGGCAGTATTTTATATTAGCTATGGAATTCATGTATGAGCGTGACACTTGTGACGTAAAGAAAATAGTTTTTTTTGACATAACAGAAACATTTCTATGAAAATACATTAAAATGAAAAATCACGGACGGATCACTCAAACATGAAAAAAAAAATCTTCCTATTCGTGTAAAGTTACCTATTTTTCCGAATAATCGTTCAAAAATCGAAAATTAAACATGATTTTCCTACGAATCGAACGCCGACGAAAGTCATTTAGCAGCAAAAATGCACATGAATCTACCGATGAGAAATATAATAATGAAAAACCTATATTGGAATCCTCCAACCAAGTTATAGAAACTTAAAATCTAAAAAAAAATAATTAATAAAACCTGAAGCAAAAAAATAAAAACCAAATAAATAAAATAAAATAAAACTAATGTTGAAACAGATTAGTAAATGTGTCAACAAATTCACCGTTCTCACACAACTATTTTGTATCTAGAAATGTAAACAAAAAATAAAAAAGAAGGAAGAAAGGAAGGAAGGAAAAGGGACGGATAAAGAGTAGTAGTAGTAGTAGTAGTAGTAGTAGTAGTAGTAGCAGCAGCAGCAGCAGTCTTGGCTTTACTGCAATTGTTCTTATGTTTGTCAACGGGTTAAAGTTGTTTAGTTGTAAGAAAATAGCGACAGTATAGTTGTAATAAAGAATAGTTGCAAAACACCCTCATTCTTCCCATGTTAAATAATAATTTCGAAAAAATAACGTTAATATTTTAGTGCGCATGTCAAAATCTGCAAAAGAAGCGATTTGTGTTTATTTGTTTACGTTGTTATGGGTTAATGTTTATGCGCGCATGCGCAACCGGATCTCGTAAACCGGAAAGTGGATTACATCACTCGTTACAAGGTCATTTGAGTTTTATAATTATATAGATAGATAGATAAATAGATAGATAGATAGATAGATAGATAGATAGATATACACATACCTAACTTTATATATAGGTATCAGTAGACACTCCCGGTTATTAGTTTTGTCGGGTTAAAAAAAACATGCTGTGTCATTCTCGAACAGTACACACCCAATACACGAGGGCAAGTAGGTCACTCTGCATTACACGGACTGCTCCATTGTTAGGGGACGATAACTCTAATTTCTTCTTGGCCAAATAACATGGAAAATAAATTTTCCGACCACAAAAATATTTGAAAACCAAAGCATTTATTGTATAAAAATGTATCGAAATATGGTTGTAAAAACATTTATTGAAAAGTCTGCGTAAGAAAATATAATTTAAATAAAACATTTTTCGAATGAAAGCAACTTTGGATTTATTTAAAAACAAAAATTTTCCCCTAACATTTTTTGATTCAAAGTAAAATTGTCACTGTAACAAAATATAGTTTAAATTTTTTTGTGGCACCTGTTGAAGGTCAACAAAGATATATATATATATATATATATATATATATATATATATATATATACTAGCATTTCAGCCCGGCATTGGCCGGGGATTTGGGGATGTATGTTGAGCAAAAAAAAAAAAAAAAAAAATGTAGTCAATTTTTTCAAACTTTGACCCCTATTATGACCCCTTAACATTTATTGTTTTGGACTCAAATCAAGTTATTAAGTTAGATCCATGTGCAAGGAACCTATATCTAAAATTTCAAGCGTTTAGACCCAAAATTGGCGGAGGAGTTTGGTAGAGTTCTCAAAGGTCAAATCGTTGAACTTTGACCCCTTAACAGCTAAATTTCTGGCGAAAAACCGATCATAAAGATTTTTCCAAATATCAGTACCCTGTATATCAAATTTCGAGTCTGTAGACTTAAAACTGACAAAGTTATTGCGTAGGGAAATGTACACAGACACACACACACACACACACATACACACACACACACACACACACACACACACACACACACACACACACACACACAGACACGTTCACTTTTATAGATATATAGATAGATTATAGTTTTTTGATCGAGAAGCGTCACCTGGTTACAGTTTAGTGAAACGCACCAAACAAAAAATGGCGCCGTCCGTGTGATGCAGAAGTGAAGCAAGTAGTGATACAAAGGAAGTCAGCGGCAAAAAGTGTTGGATAAAAAAAATTTGCATTATTTTTCCAAATATCAGTACCCTGTATATCAAGATCTACCGCAGATGTGCTGACGGTTATATCTCACAGGATTAGTTAATCTCTTGACAAAGGCTTCCTTTCTAGGGCAATTGCTCTTGACATATCAAAGGCCTTTGACAAGGTATGGCATAAGGGTCTACTTCACAAGATTTCCAGCTACGGTAAAACTGGAAATGTTTTCTCAATTATTAAATCATTTCTCTCCGATAGGCTCATAAGAGTAGTGGTAGATGGACAAAAATCGGAGGCCTGCAATATAAATGCTGGAGTCCCTCAGGGGTCAATCCTGGGCCCAACTCTCTTCCTGATCTACATCAATGACCTCCCTAAACACATACTTAAATCATTCGTTGACATCTATGCTGATGACACGACCATCTACGGCAACACATCAAAGGCTGTAAATGACAAAGTTCTCTCTGATTCTCTCTCCTCTGATCTCGAGCGCGTGGTTCAGTGGGGGAAGATGTGGCTGGTTACCTTTAATGCATCCAAAACCAAACTCCTATCCTTACATCATCAATGCTCTGATCCCCATCTGACATCAATGTGATGGATCGCTCTCGTCTGGGTGAGGCCTCGTGTTTTGACAAGCTTCTGGGTTTGACCTTTACTCCTGATCTGAAATGGAACACGTACATCAAGTCTGTTGCCAAGGTCGCTGGAAAGATGGTGGGATCCTTCTACCGCTCGAGAAGATATCTCACTACTGATGCAATTCTCTATCTATATAAAAGCCAAGTACGTCTAAGGATGGAATACTGTTGCCATATCTGGGCAGGAGCTGCTAAAAACAGTCTACCCTGCCTTGCAGAGTACAAAATAGACTTTGTGGCTTAGTGGGGGATGCCCTTTTCTCTACCCTGCAGCCTCTCTCCCACAGAAGAGGCGTTGCGAGCCTATCCTTTTTTATCGTTATTTCCATGGCAGATGCTCGTCTGAACTCCAATCTCTGGTCCCCCCCTCGCCAATCTTTCACGAAAAACACCCGTCTAGCTGAATCCACTGTGAAAAATTTCCCCCACTCTATATCTGTGCCTAAATCAAAACGCGGATTCCATGAACAAAGCTTCTTTCTTAGAACTGCACGCCTGTGAAACTCTGTTCCGTCCGCCTGCTTCCCACCGAACTACAACTTGGATGTGTTCAAGTCCAACGTTAACAAATTCCTAATGAACCGCCCCCTTAAGTAAACATTTCATCAAATCTCCACACTAACGTAATGTACTTGCAATAACCCTTATCCCTGAGTGGCTTCCGGGCCTTGATAAGTGGTGATCACTGTGTAAAAAAAAAAATATATATATATATACTTAATTATTTTTTGTATAAAATCTATATATCTACAAAAGTGAGAATGTGTGTGTGAGGACACTTCTCAACCTATATACTCAACGAATTTTTTATCTACAAATTAAAATTTTTTTGTGTATAGGATATTCAGACACGTGGAATACTTTTTAGTGAGTTTTCATCCGTAAAAAGAGCTGCTAAGGGGTAAAACTTTTTTTAAAAATTGGTATTTGGGAGTCATTCGGATTTGTATTCGTTTGTCGACTGTTTCATGAATGCGCGTGCGCGAATCGGTCACATGACAGATTCTTTACGTTAAGAATAAGTAGGTTGGAAAACACCTTTTAAAGATCGTGCCACGGTGGCCTAATAGTTATCGTATGTGAATCACTATCTGTAAGCTTTGGTTTCGATCTCAGCGCGACTATTTTTTTTTTTTTTTTTTTTTTTACTTCCAAGAAATAAACTATTAAAAAAAAAAAACATAATATATGCATACATATATCTTAGTTTCTGTATGAATTAAAATATAATATTCATGTGTATTTTACGACCGGGCAACACCTGGCGGCCTGCTAGTAATAAATAAAATGTTACTGTTTCATTGTTTTGAATGCGTTTTAAGTTTTATAAAAAAATATATTAGTTTATAAAATATTTATTGATCTTTAATATTTTCAGAAAAAATAAAATGATTTTTTTATCGGACATTGTTTGCTGCGGACTTCATATCGCCCATTCTTCTGCATTTCCGAGCAAGTAAGACACAGTGTTAGCTTTTTATGTGGAGGTATATCCACCACTCAAAAAAAAAAAAAGAAAAAAAAAGCATCTCTAGATCTTTAATCGTATACACAAGTTATTAAAAATCAACTAAATTAAAATGTTTCAAGGGAAGTAATTCATGTAAAAATTACAAGAGTTGTCTCCCATCACAGTGTTTGGCGACCGAAAAAAACATTTCTAATAATTTTAAGACATAAAAATAAAAATTGATCGTCGCTTTTTTTTCTTTTTAAATTAAAATAAGAATATAAATGAAAATTATCGCAACAAAAAATTAAACAGACAAAAAACAAAATGCAAACAAGTAAAAACAAATGCATGGTTATTGGAATTTATTTAAATATTTTTTAATGAATAATGCATGAATACGTCGTCCCAGAAAGGATAAAAATTTCTCGAACAGAACGGCTTTGCAAAAATTGTCCAGAATTCAATCTAATTAAAAAAAAAAAAAAAAAATTTAAAAAAAAAATGTTTATGTTGTACGTACCCGCTAAAGAACGTAAATGTCATATTCCAAAAACTATATAAATTGATCAAGTAGTGTTTTATATAGAAAATAACTGTTTTTATGATTATTGACGATTAATATCGCAGTCATTGCAAGTCTGACTGTGTATATATTTCTGTCTCGGTAGTTCGAATTGAGTTATCTCACTTTATTTATTAAATATGGTGCAGCTAGACAAACCATCCTCGCTTTCTCATAAAATTTTATGTTTTATATATATATATATATATATATATATATATATATATATATATATATATATATATATATATATATATATATATATATATATATATATTAGGCACCGCCAAAAATGGCCGCAAAATCAAGTTGTTGTTGTTTTTTAAAACTAAATTACATTTATTAAAATCCATTATTTCTGAGTAACTTTTTTTTTTCCAGAAAGATAAAACCCTGAATTTTATCATATAGAAAACAGAATAATGTAAAACTTTTTCTACTATTTTTAATTAAATTTGAAATGTTAAATTTTCCCAAAAAGTTAACAATTGACATTTTTTGTCTTGCACAAAAAACGTACATAAATATTTAAAAAAAAAGGTTTTTGAAATAATTAATTTATTTATTTATTGTCTAACTAAGATTTAGGATGATTTTCTAAGAGAATATGCAAAAATATTATAATATAAGTACCTGAATTTCAAATAATTCCACTTATTCATATAGCTAACCAGATATTTCGCGTCGATTTCGCGACTCTGTTTACGTTTGCGGCTGATAAGGAGAAAACTATGGAAGACCAAACAGGCCAAAAAATCTTATTTTTCAGTGACGAAAATTTCAATGTATTATTAAGCTGAGGCTGGCCAGTACCAGATGGGTGACCATTTGTATGAGTTTGGTTTTTAATGTGTATGTGTGTGGGGGCCAGGCTCCCCAAAATGGGGGGGGGCAATTTAAAGCAGAATAAAAAAAAATTATTTCAGCGCGTTTGGTCCACCGTAGTCGAAAGGCGGCAAACGTTTTCAAACGGGATCGAAAAAAATGATGCTATTTTTAACACAAAGGGCACAATATTTATCGAATTTTTTTTTTTGTATCGATTATTCAAAGCATGCCCTGTTTAATAATGGTCATGCATTATTCGGCTCGCTAAAAAAAAATTGTTAATTTATTTATCAAAAATTTTAAAATGGCTTTTTTCGTATAAATATTAAAAAAATTTTTTTTTTTGTTTTGCTTAACATAAATTAATTATTTTACTTCACATATTCACCGAATTTCACACTTCAAAACTCAAAAGCGGGATAATTAAACACAATCGAAGTTCTGATATTCAGACGTCAAAATAAGGTATGCGAACAAGTTTTTTTTTTTTTTTAAATCTATAATTCTGTCCCTTACAACAACACAATATGTTTTGTTCAGTTTCAGATGATTATTTTAAGCATATTTGTTCCCACTTCAAAACAAGGGGGGGTTTTGTAAGCAAAAAAAAATATATATATAAATATCGTTTATGAAAAATAAGTACACTGTTATAAAGTTCATTCTTCTCCTAATAATCGCTGAAAATTTCGTATTGATCGGATAATTACCTGATTTTTGGTAGATTTTTAAAAAGACGGTCCGTCAAAAAGTACTGACCTGCCCCCCCCCCCCAGTTTTGGCGGTGCCTAATATATATATATATTGCGGGGTACAAAATTTTATTATGGCTATGTAAAGACTAAATCTAAACTTGTTCGAAAACATTATTTATTTAAGATTGTGAAATTAAAAAATAAAAATGAATGTGTCAGCTGACCGGTTTCGAAGCTCGCTCAGACGCTCAACAGAGCTAAAATCGAGCTTAATTACGTTTTAAAAAGAAAAGGAGGGAACAATGAATCGGAGATTAAAAAGTAGGGGGGAAAATATGTATAAAAAAGGGTGTGTGTGGATTAATTATTAAATAGAAACTAGATTAAGCCCTAAGAGATTCTCTTTTTGTTTGCAAAGAGAAGGTCTCAGAGTATTAATATATATAGTTTCTAGAATTTTGAGATGATAAAGAGACTGCGACTTGCTAAGGATGGAAAAAAAGTCCGCACTAAAACTCGAAGCGCAAATACGATTAATTATAAGGTGCTCTCCTATAGATGAGCCATGGGTATTGTTCAAAACGTCCGAAGGTAGGTAGTTTCCATTTCGAATTTTGGATGGAACATGTTGTTTTACCCTATTATCTAATCTTTGAGACGTCCGCCCGACGTAGCGCACACCGCAGCTACATTTAAATAAATAAATAATAGAATTGTTATGGGGGGGGGGGGAGAACGTCTTTACAAATTGAAGACAAAATGGGTTTACAAGAAAAAACAACACGGGTATTTGATGCAAAATCTATATGAGAGCAGAGGGGGCGACCATAAATTGAAGCTCAGTCGAACACTTTGCATGAAAATAACGCACAATTTGATGAGCTGTGATAATGCAGCGAAACAGTAATATCTATCTATCTATCTATCTATCTATCTATCTATCTATCTATCTATCTATATGTATGTATCACAGCTCTTCGGCGTGAATAAGCAGACTAGTTAGGTAGTGCAAAATGAATGCCGATACTCAAAATGTATAAACATTTTCACCCCATCCCTTTACTTGAAAATTCACCAAAAAATCAGGAAATTAACCAATTTCAATGAAATTTTTAATATTTATAAAATAACGATCACAGAATATAATGAGCACATTATTCTTATTTTAATCTTAGTGGAAATGTATTATTTTGTTTAAACAAAAATACCTTTACTAAAGTTATGGTTTTCAGTAGTAAAAAAAAATGAATGAATTTATTTTTGCTTTTTTATGAAAATAAAGCATCGTAATTTGTTAACAATTAATAAAAATTAATTTTTACAGGAACATTACGAAAAAGCACCTAAAATCCGTATTAATGAATTCGATATAACTCGAAGAAAAAATAATTTCACGAACTACCGATATTATCATAGAATTAAGCATTGTTTTATTTAATATTTTCATACACAAAAAAATTATAATTGCAAAAAATATTTCTACCTTTTATTTTCTAAATCACAGGCTTTGCATAATTTTTATATGTACGATTCTAATATTTTCCTTGCTTGCATGAATGTGAAACTTTCGGCGTAACATAATTTTTATACAATCTTTAAAAATAAAAATTTAAAAAAAAACTTTTTTTTTAAAGAAACATAGAAAAATAATTACATTAAGATTAGTAAAAATGATACAAACGTTCAGCATAGGAACGTACGGATGCACCTCTGGGGAAAAAGAAAACCAGAACCCCCTACATTTTAATTACATGACGTAATTTTCAGACAGCTGTTTCAGATTTGGGGTTTCCGTATAATTGATGTTTACAAAACTTCCGTTAAGCTATTTTTTGTATAAACAAGGTATTTTTTTTAAATTATTATTTAATTCAATATCTTAAGACTTTACTAATTATCTTTGAAATAGACACAGAAAACTAATATTTATCTTTTCAAAGGATTTTTAAAATGAATTTATTTTACTTCAAAATTTAGCCGTGAAAACATTTTTCATAACTTTTTTTTTTCACGTATACAAATATTTTTTCCTCTGAGAAATTAACTTTAAACTTTAATCTTTCAAATACAATAAAAAAGTAGTCGGAGACCTACAAAAATTATGACCAATTGGCTTTCAAAACTATATCTCTCTATCTTTATTCGGCCATTTTTGCCCGTAACTAACACTAGTGCTTCTTCAAACTGGGGTTAAAATTCGACTGTCAACTTAAGTCGATAAATAAACCAAATTTTAATGTTCATATAAACATTATTGGAATTTAATAGTGTTCAGTTCGTTTTGCATTATCGTCAATGGTAGCTGTAATTACCTGCAGGCAGCTGTATCGTCATATCGCGGCTCTTCAGTATAGCTGTTTGAAAGCTGTTTTTATATTTCTACCGAAAATGACTGCACAAGGGGAATAATTCATAACTTTTGGAACGAGTTGTTTCCCTTGATGGCATTCCCGTTTTTATTATTCTTTATTAATTCTTAACATTTAATAAAATTGCTTATAATTTTTTTTTTTTCTGGCGTTTCAACGCGTAGGTTTGATCTTAGTTGCTATATTAATTAATATATTAATTCACTCGAAAAGAAGAAGAATGAGATTTTACTTTTTGGGGGGCGATTACGTGTAAACTGCCAGAAAAGTAATAAATAAACAAATAAATAAAAATTGGATGATTTTTCATAGGTACGTGCAAAATGAAAGCCGATGCTAAAAATGTATACAAATTTTTAGCATCGGCATTTATTTTGCACGTACTTACCTCCCCTGTTTTATTATTTAAGTAATAATGATGTTCTTAATTGTCATGTCGAAAACATTAATATATCCAAAAACTACGAAAATTCAGCGAGTAGAAAATTATTGCTAGTAAAAAGTAATCTTTACGGAAAAGTGGGTAAAATTGCGTTTTTTCTTGGACGTTCACACATAGGGGACATAACTCGGAATGTCAAATTTAGATTACATCGTTATGGCTTCCGATATTTGTAACCTATAGCGATATACTTTTTTTTTTACTGAATAAAAATAGTACTTGTTCTATTGCGATGAATTTTCATAAGTTTGGGATATATTACTATTTTCGACAAGACAATTAAATATATGAGATTGTTTTTGCTTAAAACGACTTAGTTTACTCACCCTACATTCCTAATTGATGTAACATCCATGTATAATGTAAATCTCACCTGTCTGTTTAAATGTATGTATGTATGTATGTATGTATGTATGTATGTATGTATGTATGTATGTATGTATGTATGCACCTGCACCTGGCGCTCTGTACATTGAACCAAACATCTATGTGGGGGGAAATAAACTTGATGCTGTGGACACATTTATGTACTTTGGTAGCACAATCTCCAGATATGGTTCTCTAGATGCGGAGATACGTCTTCGCATCCAGAGGGCCAGTACGGTATTTGTAACACTAGAAAAGCAGCTGTGGTGTGATGGTGACATTTCTGTCATAGCCAAGATCAGTGTTTAATCGACCTGTGTGCTTTCTATTTTGCTTTACACATCTGAATGTTCCTATTTACAATGCCTCCCCACGGGACAGAGCTAGACACCAGGGTCGTTTTTTAACGTGGAGAAAAGGAACAAAAATAAAAATTGTCTCAGTCGTGAAGGATTTCTCCTCCACTGACAGAGAACAAGAGATTGAAGTGCGGCATCTGAAGAACAGATGGTATTTATTTGCTCCCCCAACGAGCAAATTAGGCACAAGGCCGATTTTTAATGTGAGGAGTAAAGGGAGGGGGAAGGGAAAAAGGGGACCAGTTCCCGAGAGGTGGGAAATGGGAGCTGGTTAAGGGTCAGGCATGTGGGGTTGCCCCCACATCTGGTCTTTGCTAGTCATAGCTAGTCATAGCTTGCAGCATCTGAAGAACAGATGGTATTTATTTGCTCCCCCACCGAGCAAATTAGGCACAAGGCCAATTTTTAATGTGAGGAGTGAAGGGAGGGGGAAGGGAAAAAGGGGACCAGCTCCCGAGAGGTGGGAAATGGGAGCTGGTTAAAGGTCAGGCATGTGGGGTTGCCCCCACATCTGGTCTTTGCTAGTCATAGCTAGTCATAGCTTGCAGCATCTGCCGGAACAGATGGTATTTATTTGCTCCCCCACTGAGCAAATTAGGCACAAGGCCGTTTTTAATGTGAGGTAAAAACCAGCTCCCCTAAAAGTAGGCAAATAGGGGGCACTCTGGTTACCAAAAAATAATAATTGTCCCAGTATAGAGGGTTTCCCCTCCATTGACTGGTACAAATTATCTTAAGTGCAGCATCTGCCGGAACAGATGGTATTTATTTGCTCCCCCACTGAGCAAATTAGGCACAAGGCCGTTTTTAATGTGAGGTAAAAACCAGCTCCCCTAAAAGTAGGCAAAAAGGGGGCACTCTGGTTACCAAAAATAATAATTGTCCCAGTATAGAGGGTTTCCCCTCCATTGACTGGTACATATTATCTTAAGTGCAGCATCTGCCGGAACAGATGGTATTTATTTGCTCCCCCACCGAGCAAATTAGGCACAAGGCCAATTTTTAATGTGAGGAGTGAAGGGAGGGGGAAGGGAAAAAGGGGACCAGCTCCCGAGAGGTGGGAAATGGGAGCTGGTTAATGGTCAGGCATGTGGGGTTGCCCCCACATCTGGTCTTTGCTAGTCATAGCTAGTCATAGCTTGCAGTATCTGCCGGAACAGATGGTATTTATTTGCTCCCCCACTGAGCAAATTAGGCACAAGGCCGTTTTTAATGTGAGGTAAAAACCAGCTCCCCTAAAAGTAGGCAAAAAGGGGGCACTCTGGTTACCAAAAATAATAATTGTCCCAGTATAGAGGGTTTCCCCTCCATTGACTGGTACAAATTATCTTAAGTGCAGTATCTGCCGGAACAGATGGTATTTATTTGCTCCCCCACCGAGCAAATTAGGCACAAGGCCGATTTTTAATGTGAGGAGTGAAGGGAGGGGGAAGGGGAAATGGGGACCAGCTCCCGAGAGGTGGGAAATGGGAGCTGGTTAAAGGTCAGACATGTGGGGTTGCCCCCACATCTGGTCTTTGCTAGTCATAGCTAGTCATAGCTTGCAGTATCTGCCGGAACAGATGGTGTTTATTTGCTCCCCCACTGAGCAAATTAGGCACAAGGCCGTTTTTAATGTGAGGTAAAAACCAGCTCCCCTAAAAGTAGGCAAAAAGGGGGCACTCTGGTTACCAAAAATAATAATTGTCCCAGTATAGAGGGTTTCCCCTCCATTGACTGGTACAAATTATCTTAAGTGCAGCATCTGCCGGAACAGATGGTATTTATTTGCTCCCCCACCGAGCAAATTAGGCACAAGGCCAATTTTTAATGTGAGGAGTGAAGGGAGGGGGAAGAGAAAAAGGGGACCAGCTCCCGAGAGGTGGGAAATGGGAGCTGGTTAAAGGTCAGGCATGTGGGGTTGCCCCCACATCTGGTCTTTGCTAGTCATAGCTAGTCATAGCTAGTCATAGCTTGCAGTATCTGCCGGAACAGATACTACACTTTGATCTTGGCCCGAAGGCCAAATGTTGGACAACACAACGATGGCAATGGCCAGAGCAATCTTGGCAGTTACCCGCCGAATAACTGTTATCCGATTTTGTATAGCATTTAGACGAACTTATTTTTGCCGTAGGTAATGTTCGACTTAGAAATTTGCATACAATACCTGAGCGGTTCTGCGCATGCTCTTCACAGCCACATATATTCAGAAAGGAATAAGCTAGCCTTCATTGTTTGCAATCTCCTTAAATGCTCACGCATAAAAAAAAAATGATAATAATAATAATAATAAAAACAAAGTAACATTTTTTTTTTCGTTTTTTTTTCTTTATTTTCAGATCTTGTTACAACATCCGGGCGAATATCGTGGAATTTTTCCTTTATGCTTTGTAAAGTGTTTAATCGTTGGGTTCCCGTCGCACGAAGCATGTTCTCTCGTTCGGTCACTACAAACAAACCAGGTACCCTCAAATATCTCAGGTAAGTGCACAACAATTTCCTTTATACGTTTTGTGACGCCACAGGTGTCGGTGCTAAATGAAAATTCGTTCCCATTTGAATCAAATCAAATAATATGAAAAAAAATATGATTAAGCAATAAATTTTTTTTTTTTTAATTTATTTTTATGATAAAATAAAAAGTATCCAATTTGTCATGGCCGGCATATCTGAAATCGGAAATTGCCAAAACGGTGTTGATTCAAAAAACGCAGAAAGTGAAATATTTTATAATGCAACAAACTTAAATCAATAATCTCTCCATCCGCATGATGTTAGATCACTATGGACGGACGTGTGAAAACTCTTGGCTTTTAATACCAATCCACGGGAGCTTTACATATATCGGACATTTTTGAGGGCCCAAAAAGTTCCACTCTTAAACACCAAGACTTTATCCCTTACACATTTTCCAATTTCAAATATTATATATATATATATATATATATATATATATATATATATATATATATATATATATATATGTGTGTGTGTGTGTGTGTGCTCAAACCTTCTTCAGACTATATATTTGATTTTCAAATTTTTATGGCAAGGTTTCCTATCTCTTTGTTCCGTTTTGACTCGATCTTGGTTTTTGATCGCAATGTCAAGGTTATTTTTGGTCTATGAAAATTGCAAGTGACAGCCATGTTGAATTTTTGATTATTCAATGTTTACACATTTTAATCGTACATTTCTCGAGTTTCGATGGGTAAAATAAATTAAATTTTTACTCGAAATGACTCCTCATGTAATAATGTTTAAAATAAGAAACATTTTTAGTGCCTTATTTTTCTCATATCATCCGGAAACCCGATTTAGGGACATTACCCTTCCTTTTTATTTAAAAAACATTTTTTATCAACCATTAAAAAAATGTATTTTACTTTTACAAATATAAAAATAAACATCTAAAAAATATATCTTTATCAATAAAATATTTTTTCAACATTAACCATTAATAATTTTTTTAAACATTAATCATTAATCATTTTTTAAACATTAATCATTAATTATTTTTTAAACATTAATTATTAATAATTTTTTAAGCATTAATCATTGAACATTTTTAAAACATTAATTATTAATTATTTTTTAAACATTAATTATTAATTATTTTTTAAACATTAATCATTAATAATTTTTTAAACATTAATCATTAATTATTTTTTAAACATTAATCATTAATCATTTTTTAAACATTAATCATTAATCATTTTTTAAACATTAATCATTAATTATTTTTTAAACATTGATTATTAATCATTTTTTAAACATTAATCATTAAACATTTTTAAAACATTAATTATTAATTATTTTTTAAACATTAATAATTAATCAGTTTTTCAACATTAATCATTAATCAAACATTTGAAAAAAATATTTTCATACAGTTAAATAGAATTGTAGAAGGCGTTACAATGCAGAAGTAACGGAAAGACACAAGCTAAAGCAGGTGAGAAATTTATTAATACAACTTATAAATACATGTGTACATATTCATATTTCATATACGCAGTATATTTATATTTGCACAATGGTTACCTGGGAAAGTCGGTCTGGTAGTATGTCCGTGTGATATAATATTTCGAGAAAGATCTCTTCGTCAGATATTTACTTGACTTTCCCAGGTAACCACTGTGCAAATATAAATATACTGCGTATATGAAATATGAATATGTACACACGTATTTATAAGTTGTATTATTAAATTTCTCACCTGCTTCAGCTTGTGTCTTTCCGCTACTTTTGCATTGTACCGCCTTCTACAATTCCATTTAACTACATACTATACAATGCTTCAAGCAAACTACACCCACCTCTTATATTTTCATACTTTACAGCAAAAATAGTTTTTATTTGAAGGTGTAACGGTTTTGTTTAATTTCTCACTTTTAATTACTTTTTTTATTTTAATAATGTTAATTTTTAAATCAAACGCCATTAAATCGTATCCCATTAAATGTGCTTTATTCGTTCAAATCGTAAAAAACATTAGGAAAAGAACTCACATTAAAAAGAAAATCCCATTAAAAATGTTTTTAAATCTCGTTTCAAAAAGATAAATTATTATTTTATTGTAGTAAAAAAAAAAAAAACTTTTGAAAAGATTAGTAATAAAATAAATTATTTTAAAATTAAAAAATATATTCATTATAATGTTTGTAAAAGACAGAAAATTAAAAATCGATACTAAACATCTATAGTTATCTATGTTAGTAGACACGCTTGAACTTATACCGAAAGTTATATTAAGTAGAAACTGAACATTTTCTTTCCCTTAAGTAGTGGTTATTGTCTCTACATGAAAACTAAAATCATAAGTTCGAAGCTCATTTTAAATCGTACCTTAACTCCTTATACTATACTTTTTCCCAATGTATTTATTAATCCACAAACCATATTTAATCCTCGTTTAACTCTTGTAGTTACTAACCTTAAATCTAAGCCCATTACTCTCAAGCATTTTCACTCATTACGTGTAAATCACCACATCTTCCAATCTTAATCTAACTTTAAGGAGTGCTAATTCATATCAGAAACTAACTACCTTTGATACTAAGGTGATTAACTCTATCTACCCACTCGAGTGCATAGAAATACATGACTTTGAAACCAGGCGAGGGGCAAACCCTCTCAGTGCTGATAGACCCACAGATCTCGCCAGGTCATCCATCACAGAGAAGGAAAACTCCAATGTTAAACCTGTGCCACTGACCTCATATGTATTGGAACTAAACGGGAGAGGGAGGCCATCTTAGTCCTGGTCGGCAACTTCCCTAGAGTTGGTGACTTAATCAAATCACTGGTTTGCAAACCTAAACTGTTTAAAGAGTGGGTAGGCTCTGCCTATCGCCCAGCTTCCATACTCCTTCTTTGCCTATTAGTCAGGAGCAGCTGGATGATCCCAAGGACTCATTAGAGTTTCTTGACTCATTCCGTTCCCCTTAAACTTGGCATCTTGGGGGTGCTTATTTACCATGTATGCTAATATGATATACCACTCTTGTCTAACAGATTTGAGGGTACCGGTTTGACAATTTGTCTGGCTGCTATATTCAAACTGACAGTACAGGAGCCCTAACTCTTTGGTAGCGCTTAAAGCAACTGCTCTATCATCAGTTGTATAATATCGATATGATTGTAGTGCCATGTTGCGCATGGAAAGGGACCCTGCATTCATCTCTGGTGGGCATTCCTGAGGCCACATTCCTGTGGATGAGGAGTCGACTGATGTTCTACTTGTGTTGCATGGTGGTAGCTATGCATATTACCTTTGCCTAACACACCTCACCTTAAACTTAAATTACAAAATTGACAGCTCAATCCAAAATAACGATAAAACCAAACACACACTTGAACTACGCTTTGGCTCCTGTCTTTCGGCTTGCATTTACAAATATCCATGGACTTAACTCTAACTTAGACCAGATAAAATCATTTCTCCTAGCAAACTCTCCAGATATCTAAGCACTAAGTGACATTAATTTGCACGTCTCCATCCCTCTAACCACTTAAACATGTCTGGTTATCTTCCATTTTGTTATAATTACACTGACAGACGCATACATGGGCTTGTAGTCTATATTCATAACACCCCCCACATGATTAGGACATCTAAACTAGACTCAGATGACCAGACCTGAATGTGCTTTAGCCTAATTTTACAACATAGTATTAGCTACTTATATTTTCTTTATTGCTCTGCCTCAATTCAAGACTGTACTCTAATCAATCACATCTTTTACAACGTAGCATTAGCTGCTTATATTTTCTTTATTGCTATGCCTCAATCCAAGGCTGTACTCTAATCAATCACATCTTTTACAACATAGTATTAGCTACTTATATTTTCTTTATTGCTCTTCCTCAATCCAAGACTGTACTCTAATCAATCACATCTTTTACAACATAGCATTAGCTACTTATATTTTCTTTATTGCTCTTCCTCAATCCAAGACTGTACTCTAATCAATCACATCTTTTACAACATAGTATTAGCTACTTATATTTTCTTTATAGCTCTTCCTCAATCCAAGACTGTACTCTAATCAATCACATCTTTTACAACATAGCATTAGCTACTTATATTTTCTTTATTGCTCTTCCTCAATCCAAGACTGTACTCTAATCAATCACATCTTTTACAACATAGTATTAGCTACTTATATTTTCTTTATAGCTCTTCCTCAATCCAAGACTGTACTCTAATCAATCACATCTTTTACAACATAGCATTAGCTACTTATATTTTCTTAATTGCTCTTCCTCAATCCAAGACTGTACTCTAATCAATCACATCTTTTACAACATAGCATTAGCTACTTATATTTTCTTTATTGCTCTTCCTCAATCCAAGACTGTACTCTAATCAATCACATCTTTTACAACATAGCATTAGCTACTTATATTTTCTTAATTGCTCTTCCTCAATCCAAGACTGTACTCTAATCAATCACATCTTTTACAACATAGCATTAGCTACTTATATTTTCTTTATTGCTCTTCCTCAATCCAAGACTGTACTCTAATCAATCACATCTTTTACAACATAGCATTAGCTACTTATATTTTCTTAATTGCTCTTCCTCAATCCAAGACTGTACTCTAATCAATCACATCTTTTACAACATAGCATTAGCTACTTATATTTTCTTTATTGCTCTTCCTCAATCCAAGACTGTACTCTAATCAATCACATCTTTTACAACATAGTATTAGCTACTTATATTTTCTTAATTGCTCTTCCTCAATCCAAGACTGTACTCTAATCAATCACATCTTTTACAACATAGCATTAGCTACTTATATTTTCTTTATTGCTCTTCCTCAATCCAAGACTGTACTCTAATCAATCACATCTTTTACAACATAGCATTAGCTACTTATATTTTCTTTATAGCTCTTCCTCAATCCAAGACTGTACTCTAATCAATCACATCTTTTACAACATAGTATTAGCTACTTATATTTTCTTAATTGCTCTTCCTCAATCCAAGACTGTTCTCTAATCAATCACATCTTTTACAACATAGCATTAGCTACTTATATTTTCTTTATTGCTCTTCCTCAATCCAAGACTGTACTCTAATCAATCACATCTTTTACAACATAGCATTAGCTACTTATATTTTCTTAATTGCTCTTCCTCAATCCAAGACTGTACTCTAATCAATCACATCTTTTACAACATAGCATTAGCTACTTATATTTTCTTTATTGCTCTTCCTCAATCCAAGACTGTACTCTAATCAATCACATCTTTTACAACATAGCATTAGCTACTTATATTTTCTTAATTGCTCTTCCTCAATCCAAGACTGTACTCTAATCAATCACATCTTTGATAAAAAAGCATTAGCTACTTATATTTTCTTTATTGCTCTTCCTCAATCCAAGACTGTACTCTAATCAATCACATCTTTTACAACATAGTATTAGCTGCTTATATTTTCTTTATTGCTCTTCCTTTATCCAAGACTGTACTCTAATCAATCACATCTTTTACAACATAGTATTAGCTACTTATATTTTCTTTATTTCTCTGCCTCAATCCAAGGCTGTACTCTAATCAATCACATCTTTTACAACATAGCATTAGCTACTTATATTTTCTTTATTGCTCTTCCTCAATCCAAGACTGTACTCTAATCAATCACATCTTTTACAACATAGTATTAGCTACTTATATTTTCTTTATTTCTCTGCCTCAATCCAAGGCTGTACTCTAATCAATCACATCTTTTACAACATAGCATTAGCTACTTATATTTTCTTTATTGCTCTTCCTCAATCCAAGACTGTACTCTAATCAATCACATCTTTTACAACATAGTATTAGCTACTTATATTTTCTTTATTGCTCTTCCTCAATCCAAGACTGTACTCTAATCAATCACATCTTTTACAACATAGTATTAGCTACTTATATTTTCTTTATTGCTCTTCCTCAATCCAAGACTGTGCTCTAATCAATCACATCTTTTACAACATAGTATTAGCTACTTATATTTTCTTTATTGCTCTTCCTCAATTCAAGACTGTGCTCTAATCAATCACATATTTTACAACATAGTATTAGCTACTTATATTTTCTTTATTGCTCTTCCTCAATTCAAGACTGTGCTCTAATCAATCACATCTTTTACAACATAGTATTAGCTACTTATATTTTCTTTATTGCTCTTCCTCAATTCAAGACTGTGCTCTAATCAATCACATCTTTTACAATATAGTATTAGCTACTTATATTTTCTTTATTGCTCTTCCTCAATTCAAGACTGTGCTCTAATCAATCACATCTTTTACAACATAGTATCAGCTACTTATATTTTCTTTATTGCTCTTCCTCAATTCAAGACTGTGCTCTAATCAATCACATCTTTTACAACATAGTATCAGCTACTTATATTTTCTTTATTGCTCTTCCTCAATTCAAGACTTTACTCTAATCAATCACATCTTTTACAACATAGTATTAGCTACTTATATTTTCTTTATTGCTCTTCCTCAATTCAAGACTGTACTCTAATCAATCACATCTTTTACAACATAGTATTAGCTACTTATATTTTCTTTATTGCTCTTCCTCAATCCAAGACTGTACTCTAATCAATCACATCTTTTACAACATAGTATTAGCTACTTATATTATCTTTATTGCTCTTCCTCAATCCCAGACTGTGCTCTAATCAATCACATCTTTTACAACATAGTATTAGCTACTTATATTTTCTTTATTGCTCTTCCTCAATCCAAGGCTGTACTCTAATCAATCACATCTTTTACAACATAGCATTAGCTACTTATATTTTCTTTATTGCTCTTCCTCAATCCAAGACTGTACTCTAATCAATCACATCTTTTACAACATAGTATTAGCTACTTATATTTTCTTTATTGCTCTTCCTCAATCCAAGACTGTGCTCTAATCAATCACATCTTTTACAACATAGTATTAGCTACTTATATTTTCTTTATTGCTCTTCCTCAATTCAAGACTGTGCTCTAATCAATCACATCTTTTACAACATAGCATTAGCTACTTATATTTTCTTTATTGCTCTTCCTCAATTCAAGACTGTGCTCTAATCAATCACATCTTTTACAACATAGTATTAGCGACTTATATTTTCTTTATTGTTCTTCCTCAATCCAAGACTGTACTCTAATCAATCACATCTTTTACAACATAGTATTAGCTACTTATATTTTCTTTATTGCTCTTCCTCAATCCAAGACTGTGCTCTAATCAATCACATCTTTTACAACATAGTATTAGCTACTTATATTTTCTTTATTGCTCTTCCTCAATCCAAGACTGTACTCTAATCAATCACATCTTTTACAACATAGTATTAGCTACTTATATTTTCTTTATTGCTCTTCCTCAATTCAAGACTGTGCTCTAATCAATCACATCTTTTACAACATAGTATTAGCTACTTATATTTTCTTTATTGCTCTTCCTCAATTCAAGACTGTGCTCTAATCAATCACATCTTTTACAACATAGCATTAGCTACTTATATTTTCTTTATTGCTCTTCCTCAATCCAAGACTGTGCTCTAATCAATCACATCTTTTACAACATAGCATTAGCTACTTATATTTTCTTTATTGCTCTTCCTCAATCCAAGACTGTGCTCTAATCAATCACATCTTTTACAACATAGCATTAGCTACTTATATTTTCTTTATTGCTCTTCCTCAATTCAAGACTGTGCTCTAATCAATCACATCTTTTACAACATAGCATTAGCTACTTATATGTTCTTTATTGCTCTTCCTCAATCCAAGACTGTACTCTAATCAATCACATCTTTTACAACATAGTATTAGCTACTTATATTTTCTTTATTGCTCTTCCTCAATCCAAGACTGTGCTCTAATCAATCACATCTTTTACAACATAGTATTAGCTACTTATATTTTCTTTATTGCTCTTCCTCAATCCAAGACTGTGCTCTAATCAATCACATCTTTTACAACATAGTATTAGCTACTTATATTTTCTTTATTGCTCTTCCTCAATTCAAGACTGTGCTCTAATCAATCACATCTTTGAAAACATAGCATTAGCTACTTATATTTTCTTTATTGCTCTTCCTCAATTCAAGACTGTGCTCTAATCAATCACATCTTTTACAACATAGCATTAGCTACTTATATTTTCTTTATTGCTCTTCGATTATCCAAGACTGTACTCTAATCAATCACATCTTTTACAACATAGTATTAGCTACTTATATTTTCTTTATTGCTCTTCCTCAATTCAAGACTGTGATCTAATCAATCACATCTTTTACAACATAGTATTAGCTACTTATATTTTCTTTATTGCTCTTCCTCAATTCAAGACTGTGCTCTAATCAATCACATCTTTTACAACATAGCATTAGCTACTTATATTTTCTTTATTGCTCTTCCTCAATCCCAGACTGTAATCTAATCAATCACATCTTTTACAACATAGCATTAGCTACTTATATTTTCTTTATTGCTGTTCCTCAATCCAAGACTGTACTCTAATCAATCACATCTTTTACAACATAGCATTAGCTACTTATATTTTCTTTATTGCTCTTCCTCAATCCAAGACTGTGCTCTAATCAATCACATCTTTTACAACATAGTATTAGCTACTTATATGTTCTTTATTGCTCTTCCTCAATCCAAGACTGTACTCTAATCAATCACATCTTTTACAACATAGTATTAGCTACTTATATTTTCTTTATTGCTCTTCCTCAATCCCAGACTGTGCTCTAATACATCACATCTTTTACAACATAGTATTAGCTACTTATATTTTCTTTATTGCTCTTCCTCAATCCAAGGCTGTACTCTAATCAATCACATGTTTTACAACATAGCATTAGCTACTTATATTTTCTTTATTGCTCTTCCTCAATCCAAGACTGTGCTCTAATCAATCACATCTTTGAAAACATAGTATTACCTACTTATATTTTCTTTATTGCTCTTCCTCAATCCAAGACTGTGCTCTAATCAATCACATCTTTTACAACATAGTATTAGCTACTTATATTTTCTTTATTGCTCTTCCTCAATCCAAGACTGTACTCTAATCAATCACATCTTTTACAACATAGCATTAGCTACTTATATTTTCTTTATTGCTCTTCCTCAATCCAAGACTGTGCTCTAATACATCACATCTTTTACAAAATAGTATTAGCTACTTATATTTTCTTTATTGCTCTTCCTCAATCCAAGACTGTACTCTAATCAATCACATCTTTTACAACATAGCATTAGCTACTTATATGTTCTTTATTGCTCCTCCTCAATCCAAGACTGTGCTCTAATCAATCACATCTTTTACAACATAGTATTAGCTACTTATATTTTCTTTATTGCTCTTCCTCAATCCAAGACTGTGCTCTAATCAATCACATCTTTTACAACATAGTATTAGCTACTTATATGTTCTTTATTGCTCTTCCTCAATCCAAGACTGTACTCTAATCAATCAGATCTTTTACAACATAGTATTAGCTACTTATATTTTCTTTATTGCTCTTCCTCAATCCAAGACTGTACTCTAATCAATCACATCTTTTACAACATAGCATTAGCTACTTATATTTTCTTTATTGCTCTTCCTTTATCCAAGACTATACTCAAATCAATCACATCTTTTACAACATAGTATTAGCTACTTATATTTTCTTTATTGCTCTTCCTCAATCCAAGACTGTGCTCTAATACATCACATCTTTTACAACATAGTATTAGCTACTTATATTTTCTATATTGCTCTTCCTTTATCCAAGACTATACTCTAATCAATCACATCTTTTACAACATAGCATTAGCTACTTATATTTTCTTTATTGCTCTTCCTCAATCCAAGACTGTACTCTAATCAATCACATCTTTTACAACATAGTATTAGCTACTTATATTTTCTTTATTGCTCTTCCTCAATCCAAGACTGTGCTCTAATACATCACATCTTTTACAACATAGTATTAGCTACTTATATTTTCTTTATTGCTCTTCCTTTATCCAAGACTATACTCTAATCAATCACATCTTTTACAACATAGCATTAGCTACTTATATTTTCTTTATTGCTCTTCCTCAATCCAAGACTGTACTCTAATCAATCACATCTTTTACAACATAGTATTAGCTACTTATATTTTCTTTATTGCTCTTCCTCAATCCAAGACTGTGCTCTAATCAATCACATCTTTGAAAACATAGTATTACCTACTTATATTTTCTTTATTGCTCTTCCTACATCCAAGACTGTGCTCTAATCAATCACATCTTTTACAACATAGTATTAGCTACTTATATTTTCTTTATTGCTCTTCTTCAATCCAAGACTGTACTCTAATCAATCACATCTTTTACAACATAGCATTAGCTACTTATATTTTCTTTATTGCTCTTCCTCAATCCAAGACTATACTCTAATCAATCACATATTTTACAACATAGCATTAGCTACTTATATTTTCTTTATTGCTCTTCCTCAATCCAAGACTATACTCTAATCAATCACATCTTTTACAACATAGTATTAGCTACTTATATTTTCTTTATTGCTCTTCCTTTATCCAAGACTATACTCTAATCAATCACATCTTTTACAACATAGCATTAGCTACTTATATTTTCTTTATTGCTCTTCCTCAATCCAAGACTGTACTCTAATCAATCACATCTTTTACAACATAGTATTAGCTACTTATATTTTCTTTATTGCTCTTCCTCAATCCAAGACTGTGCTCTAATCAATCACATCTTTGAAAACATAGTATTAGCTACTTATATTTTCTTTATTGCTCTTCCTCAATCCAAGACTGTACTCTAATCAATCACATCTTTTACAACATAGCATTAGCTACTTATATTTTCTTTATTGCTCTTCCTCAATTCAAGACTGTGCTCTAATCAATCACATCTTTTACAACATAGCATTAGCTACTTATATGTTCTTTATTGCTCTTCCTCAATCCAAGACTGTACTCTAATCAATCACATCTTTTACAACATAGTATTAGCTACTTATATTTTCTTTATTGCTCTTCCTCAATCCAAGACTGTGCTCTAATCAATCACATCTTTTACAACATAGTATTAGCTACTTATATTTTCTTTATTGCTCTTCCTCAATCCAAGACTGTGCTCTAATCAATCACATCTTTTACAACATAGTATTAGCTACTTATATTTTCTTTATTGCTCTTCCTCAATTCAAGACTGTGCTCTAATCAATCACATCTTTGAAAACATAGCATTAGCTACTTATATTTTCTTTATTGCTCTTCCTCAATTCAAGACTGTGCTCTAATCAATCACATCTTTTACAACATAGCATTAGCTACTTATATTTTCTTTATTGCTCTTCCTTTATCCAAGACTGTACTCTAATCAATCACATCTTTTACAACATATTATTAGCTACTTATATTTTCTTTATTGCTCTTCCTCAATTCAAGACTGTGCTCTAATCAATCACATCTTTTACAACATAGTATTAGCTACTTATATTTTCTTTATTGCTCTTCCTCAATTCAAGACTGTGCTCTAATCAATCACATCTTTTACAACATAGCATTAGCTACTTATATTTTCTTTATTGCTCTTCCTCAATCCCAGACTGTAATCTAATCAATCACATCTTTTACAACATAGCATTAGCTACTTATATTTTCTTTATTGCTGTTCCTCAATCCAAGACTGTACTCTAATCAATCACATCTTTTACAACATAGCATTAGCTACTTATATTTTCTTTATTGCTCTTCCTCAATCCAAGACTGTGCTCTAATCAATCACCTCTTTTACAACATAGTATTAGCTACTTATATGTTCTTTATTGCTCTTCCTCAATCCAAGACTGTACTCTAATCAATCACATCTTTTACAACATAGTATTAGCTACTTATATTTTCTTTATTGCTCTTCCTCAATCCCAGACTGTGCTCTAATACATCACATCTTTTACAACATAGTATTAGCTACTTATATTTTCTTTATTGCTCTTCCTCAATCCAAGGCTGTACTCTAATCAATCACATGTTTTACAACATAGCATTAGCTACTTATATTTTCTTTATTGCTCTTCCTCAATCCAAGACTGTGCTCTAATCAATCACATCTTTTACAACATAGTATTAGCTACTTATATTTTCTTTATTGCTCTTCCTCAATCCAAGACTGTGCTCTAATCAATCACATCTTTTACAACATAGTATTAGCTACTTATATTTTCTTTATTGCTCTTCCTCAATCCAAGACTGTACTCTAATCAATCACATCTTTTACAACATAGCATTAGCTACTTATATTTTCTTTATTGCTCTTCCTCAATCCAAGACTGTGCTCTAATACATCACATCTTTTACAACATAGTATTAGCTACTTATATTTTCTTTATTGCTCTTCCTCAATCCAAGACTGTACTCTAATCAATCACATCTTTTACAACATAGCATTAGCTACTTATATGTTCTTTATTGCTCTTCCTCAATCCAAGACTGTGCTCTAATCAATCACATCTTTTACAACATAGTATTAGCTACTTATATTTTCTTTATTGCTCTTCCTCAATCCAAGACTGTGCTCTAATCAATCACATCTTTTACAACATAGTATTAGCTACTTATATGTTCTTTATTGCTCTTCCTCAATCCAAGACTGTACTCTAATCAATCACATCTTTTACAACATAGTATTAGCTACTTATATTTTCTTTATTGCTCTTCCTCAATCCAAGACTGTACTCTAATCAATCACATCTTTTACAACATAGCATTAGCTACTTATATTTTCTTTATTGCTCTTCCTTTATCCAAGACTATACTCAAATCAATCACATCTTTTACAACATAGTATTAGCTACTTATATTTTCTTTATTGCTCTTCCTCAATCCAAGACTGTGCTCTAATACATCACATCTTTTACAACATAGTATTAGCTACTTATATTTTCTTTATTGCTCTTCCTTTATCCAAGACTATACTCTAATCAATCACATCTTTTACAACATAGCATTAGCTATTTATATTTTCTTTATTGCTCTTCCTCAATCCAAGACTGTACTCTAATCAATCACATCTTTTACAACATAGTATTAGCTACTTATATTTTCTTTATTGCTCTTCCTCAATCCAAGACTGTGCTCTAATACATCACATCTTTTACAACATAGTATTAGCTACTTATATTTTCTTTATTGCTCTTCCTTTATCCAAGACTATACTCTAATCAATCACATCTTTTACAACATAGCATTAGCTACTTATATTTTCTTTATTGCTCTTCCTCAATCCAAGACTGTACTCTAATCAATCACATCTTTTACAACATAGTATTAGCTACTTATATTTTCTTTATTGCTCTTCCTCAATCCAAGACTGTGCTCTAATCAATCACATCTTTGAAAACATAGTATTACCTACTTATATTTTCTTTATTGCTCTTCCTACATCCAAGACTGTGCTCTAATCAATCACATCTTTTACAACATAGTATAAGCTACTTATATTTTCTTTATTGCTCTTCCTCAATCCAAGACTGTACTCTAATCAATCACATCTTTTACAACATAGCATTAGCTACTTATATTTTCTTTATTGCTCTTCCTCAATCCAAGACTATACTCTAATCAATCACATCTTTTACAACATAGCATTAGCTACTTATATTTTCTTTATTGCTCTTCCTCAATCCAAGACTATACTCTAATCAATCACATCTTTTACAACATAGTATTAGCTACTTATATTTTCTTTATTGCTCTTCCTTTATCCAAGACTATACTCTAATCAATCACATCTTTTACAACATAGCATTAGCTACTTATATTTTTTTTATTGCTCTTCCTCAATCCAAGACTGTACTCTAATCAATCACATCTTTTACAACATAGTATTAGCTACTTATATTTTCTTTATTGCTCTTCCTCAATCCAAGACTGTGCTCTAATCAATCACATCTTTGAAAACATAGTATTACCTACTTATATTTTCTTTATTGCTCTTCCTACATCCAAGACTGTGCTCTAATCAATCACATCTTTTACAACATAGTATTAGCTACTTATATTTTCTTTATTGCTCTTCCTCAATCCAAGACTGTACTCTAATCAATCACATCTTTTACAACATAGTATTAGCTACTTATATTTTCTTTATTGCTCTTCCTCAATCCAAGACTGTACTCTAATCAATCACATCTTTTACAACATAGTATTAGCTACTTATATTTTCTTTATTGCTCTTCCTCAATCCAAGACTGTACTCTAATCAATCACATCTTTTACAACATAGTATTAGCTACTTATATTTTCTTTATTGCTCTTCCTCAATCCAAGACTGTACTCTAATCAATCACATCTTTTACAACATAGTATTAGCTACTTATATTTTCTTTATTGCTCTTCCTCAATCCAAGACTGTACTCTAATCAATCACATCTTTTACAACATAGTATTAGCTACTTATATTTTCTTTATTGCTCTTCCTCAATCCAAGACTGTACTCTAATCAATCACATCTTTTACAACATAGTATTAGCTACTTATATTTTCTTTATTGCTCTTCCTCAATCCAAGACTGTGCTCTAATCAATCACATCTTTGAAAACATAGTATAAGCTACTTATATTTTCTTTATTGCTCTTCCTCAATCCAAGACTGTACTCTAATCAATCACATCTTTGAAAACATAGTATTAGCTACTTATATTTTCTTTATTGCTCTTCCTCAATCCAAGACTGTACTCTAATCAATCACATCTTTTACAACATAGTATTAGCTACTTATATTTTCTTTATTGCTCTTCCTCAATCCAAGACTGTACTCTAATCAATCACATCTTTTACAACATAGTATTAGCTACTTATATTTTCTTTATTGCTCTTCCTCAATCCAAGACTGTACTCTAATCAATCACATCTTTTACAACATAGTATTAGCTACTTATATTTTCTTTATTGCTCTTCCTCAATCCAAGACTGTGCTCTAATCAATCACATCTTTGAAAACATAGTATTACCTACTTATATTTTCTTTATTGCTCTTCCTACATCCAAGACTGTGCTCTAATCAATCACATCTTTTACAACATAGTATTAGCTACTTATATTTTCTTTATTGCTCTTCCTCAATCCAAGACTGTACTCTAATCAATCACATCTTTTACAACATAGTATTAGCTACTTATATTTTCTTTATTGCTCTTCCTCAATCCAAGACTGTACTCTAATCAATCACATCTTTGAAAACATAGTATTAGCTACTTATATTTTCTTTATTGCTCTTCCTCAATCCAAGACTGTACTCTAATCAATCACATCTTTTACAACATAGTATTAGCTACTTATATTTTCTTTATTGCTCTTCCTCAATCCAAGACTGTACTCTTATCAATCACATCTTTTACAACATAGTATTAGCTACTTATATTTTCTTTATTGCTCTTCCTCAATCCAAGACTGTACTCTAATCAATCACATCTTTTACAACATAGTATTAGCTACTTATATTTTCTTTATTGCTCTTCCTCAATCCAAGACTGTACTCTAATCAATCACATCTTTTACAACATAGTATTAGCTACTTATATTTTCTTTATTGCTCTTCCTCAATCCAAGACTGTACTCTAATCAATCACATCTTTTACAACATAGTATTAGCTACTTATATTTTCTTTATTGCTCTTCCTCAATCCAAGACTGTGCTCTAATCAATCACATCTTTGAAAACATAGTATTAGCTACTTATATTTTCTTTATTGCTCTTCCTCAATCCAAGACTGTACTCTAATCAATCACATCTTTTACAACATAGTATTAGCTACTTATATTTTCTTTATTGCTCTTCCTCAATCCAAGACTGTGCTCTAATCAATCACATCTTTGAAAACATAGTATTAGCTACTTATATTTTCTTTATTGCTCTTCCTCAATCCAAGACTGTACTCTAATCAATCACATCTTTTACAACATAGTATTAGCTACTTATATTTTCTTTATTGCTCTTCCTCAATCCAAGACTGTACTCTAATCAATCACATCTTTTACAACATAGTATTAGCTACTTATATTTTCTTTATTGCTCTTCCTCAATCCAAGACTGTACTCTAATCAATCACATCTTTTACAACATAGGATTAGCTACTTATATTTTCTTTATTGCTCTTCCTCAATCCAAGACTGTACTCTAATCAATCACATCTTTTACAACATAGTATTAGCTACTTATATTTTCTTTATTGCTCTTCCTCAATCCAAGACTGTACTCTAATCAATCACATCTTTTACAACATAGTATTAGCTACTTATATTTTCTTTATTGCTCTTCCTCAATCCAAGACTGTACTCTAATCAATCACATCTTTTACAACATAGTATTAGCTACTTATATTTTCTTTATTGCTCTTCCTCAATCCAAGACTGTGCTCTAATCAATCACATCTTTTACAACATAGTATTAGCTACTTATATTTTCTTTATTGCTCTTCCTCAATTCAAGACTGTGCTCTAATCAATCACATCTTTGAAAACATAGTATTAGCTACTTATATTTTCTTTATTGCTCTTCCTCAATTCAAGACTGTGCTCTAATCAATCACATCTTTTACAACATAGCATTAGCTACTTATATTTTCTTTATTGCTCTTCCTTTATCCAAGACTGTACTCTAATCAATCACATCTTTTACAACATAGTATTAGCTACTTATATTTTCTTTATTGCTCTTCCTCAATTCAAGACTGTGATCTAATCAATCACAGCTTTTACAACATAGTATTAGCTACTTATATTTTCTTTATTGCTCTTCCTCAATTCAAGACTGTGCTCTAATCAATCACATCTTTTACAACATAGCATTAGCTACTTATATTTTCTTTATTGCTCTTCCTCAATCCCAGACTGTAATCTAATCAATCACATCTTTTACAACATAGCATTAGCTACTTATATTTTCTTTATTGCTGTTCCTCAATCCAAGACTGTACTCTAATCAATCACATCTTTTACAACATAGCATTAGCTACTTATATTTTCTTTATTGCTCTTCCTCAATCCAAGACTGTGCTCTAATCAATCACATCTTTTACAACATAGTATTAGCTACTTATATGTTCTTTATTGCTCTTCCTCAATCCAAGACTGTACTCTAATCAATCACATCATTTACAACATAGTATTAGCTACTTATATTTTCTTTATTGCTCTTCCTCAATCCCAGACTGTGCTCTAATACATCACATCTTTTACAACATAGTATTAGCTACTTATATTTTCTTTATTGCTCTTTCTCAATCCAAGGCTGTACTCTAATCAATCACATGTTTTACAACATAGCATTAGCTACTTATATTTTCTTTATTGCTCTTCCTCAATCCAAGACTGTGCTCTAATCAATCACATCTTTTACAACATAGTATTAGCTACTTATATTTTCTTTATTGCTCTTCCTCAATCCAAGACTGTGCTCTAATCAATCACATCTTTTACAACATAGTATTAGCTACTTATATTTTCTTTATTGCTCTTCCTCAATCCAAGACTGTACTCTAATCAATCACATCTTTTACAACATAGCATTAGCTACTTATATTTTCTTTATTGCTCTTCCTCAATCCAAGACTGTGCTCTAATACATCACATCTTTTACAAAATAGTATTAGCTACTTATATTTTCTTTATTGCTCTTCCTCAATCCAAGACTGTACTCTAATCAATCACATCTTTTACAACATAGCATTAGCTACTTATATGTTCTTTATTGCTCTTCCTCAATCCAAGACTGTGCTCTAATCAATCACATCTTTTACAACATAGTATTACCTACTTATATTTTCTTTATTGCTCTTCCTACATCCAAGACTGTGCTCTAATCAATCACATCTTTTACAACATAGTATTAGCTACTTATATGTTCTTTATTGCTCTTCCTCAATCCAAGACTGTACTCTAATCAATCACATCTTTTACAACATAGTATTAGCTACTTATATTTTCTTTATTGCTCTTCCTCAATCCAAGACTGTACTCTAATCAATCACATCTTTTACAACATAGCATTAGCTACTTATATTTTCTTTATTGCTCTTCCTTTATCCAAGACTATACTCACATCAATCACATCTTTTACAACATAGTATTAGCTACTTATATTTTCTTTATTGCTCTTCCTCAATCCAAGACTGTGCTCTAATACATCACATCTTTTACAACATAGTATTAGCTACTTATATTTTCTTTATTGCTCTTCCTTTATCCAAGACTATACTCTAATCAATCACATCTTTTACAACATAGCATTAGCTACTTATATTTTCTTTATTGCTCTTCCTCAATCCAAGACTGTACTCTAATCAATCACATCTTTTACAACATAGTATTAGCTATTATATTTTCTTTATTGCTCTTCCTCAATCCAAGACTGTGCTCTAATACATCACATCTTTTACAACATAGTATTAGCTACTTATATTTTCTTTATTGCTCTTCCTTTATCCAAGACTATACTCTAATCAATCACATCTTTTACAACATAGCATTAGCTACTTATATTTTCTTTATTGCTCTTCCTCAATCCAAGACTGTACTCTAATCAATCACATCTTTTACAACATAGTATTAGCTACTTATATTTTCTTTATTGCTCTTCCTCAATCCAAGACTGTGCTCTAATCAATCACATCTTTGAAAACATAGTATTACCTACTTATATTTTCTTTATTGCTCTTCCTACATCCAAGACTGTGCTCTAATCAATCACATCTTTTACAACATAGTATTAGCTACTTATATTTTCTTTATTGCTCTTCCTCAATCCAAGACTGTACTCTAATCAATCACATCTTTTACAACATAGCATTAGCTACTTATATTTTCTTTATTGCTCTTCCTCAATCCAAGACTATACTCTAATCAATCACATATTTTACAACATAGCATTAGCTACTTATATTTTCTTTATTGCTCTTCCTCAATCCAAGACTATACTCTAATCAATCACATCTTTTACAACATAGTATTAGCTACTTATATTTTCTTTATTGCTCTTCCTTTATCCAAGACTATACTCTAATCAATCACATCTTTTACAACATAGCATTAGCTACTTATATTTTCTTTATTGCTCTTCCTCAATCCAAGACTGTACTCTAATCAATCACATCTTTTACAACATAGTATTAGCTACTTATATTTTCTTTATTGCTCTTCCTCAATCCAAGACTGTGCTCTAATCAATCACATATTTGAAAACATAGTATTAGCTACTTATATTTTCTTTATTGCTCTTCCTCAATCCAAGACTGTACTCTAATCAATCACATCTTTTACAACATAGCATTAGCTACTTATATGTTCTTTATTGCTCTTCCTCAATCCAAGACTGTGCTCTAATCAATCACATCTTTTACAACATAGTATTAGCTACTTATATTTTCTTTATTGCTCTTCCTCAATCCAAGACTGTGCTCTAATCAATCACATCTTTTACAACATAGTATTAGCTACTTATATGTTCTTTATTGCTCTTCCTCAATCCAAGACTGTACTCTAATCAATCACATCTTTTACAACATAGTATTAGCTACTTATATTTTCTTTATTGCTCTTCCTCAATCCAAGACTGTACTCTAATCAATCACATCTTTTACAACATAGCATTAGCTACTTATATTTTCTTTATTGCTCTTCCTTTATCCAAGACTATACTCAAATCAATCACATCTTTTACAACATAGTATTAGCTACTTATATTTTCTTTATTGCTCTTCCTCAATCCAAGACTGTGCTCTAATACATCACATCTTTTACAACATAGTATTAGCTACTTATATTTTCTTTATTGCTCTTCCTTTATCCAAGACTATACTCTAATCAATCACATCTTTTACAACATAGCATTAGCTACTTATATTTTCTTTATTGCTCTTCCTCAATCCAAGACTGTACTCTAATCAATCACATCTTTTACAACATAGTATTAGCTACTTATATTTTCTTTATTGCTCTTCCTCAATCCAAGACTGTGCTCTAATACATCACATCTTTTACAACATAGTATTAGCTACTTATATTTTCTTTATTGCTCTTCCTTTATCCAAGACTATACTCTAATCAATCACATCTTTTACAACATAGCATTAGCTACTTATATTTTCTTTATTGCTCTTCCTCAATCCAAGACTGTACTCTAATCAATCACATCTTTTACAACATAGTATTAGCTACTTATATTTTCTTTATTGCTCTTCCTCAATCCAAGACTGTGCTCTAATCAATCACATCTTTGAAAACATAGTATTACCTACTTATATTTTCTTTATTGCTCTTCCTACATCCAAGACTGTGCTCTAATCAATCACATCTTTTACAACATAGTATAAGCTACTTATATTTTCTTTATTGCTCTTCCTCAATCCAAGACTGTACTCTAATCAATCACATCTTTTACAACATAGCATTAGCTACTTATATTTTCTTTATTGCTCTTCCTCAATCCAAGACTATACTCTAATCAATCACATATTTTACAACATAGCATTAGCTACTTATATTTTCTTTATTGCTCTTCCTCAATCCAAGACTATACTCTAATCAATCACATCTTTTACAACATAGTATTAGCTACTTATATTTTCTTTATTGCTCTTCCTTTATCCAAGACTATACTCTAATCAATCACATCTTTTACAACATAGCATTAGCTACTTATATTTTCTTTATTGCTCTTCCTCAATCCAAGACTGTACTCTAATCAATCACATCTTTTACAACATAGTATTAGCTACTTATATTTTCTTTATTGCTCTTCCTCAATCCAAGACTGTGCTCTAATCAATCACATCTTTGAAAACATAGTATTAGCTACTTATATTTTCTTTATTGCTCTTCCTCAATCCAAGACTGTACTCTAATCAATCACATCTTTTACAACATAGCATTAGCTACTTATATTTTCTTTATTGCTCTTCCTCAATTCAAGACTGTGCTCTAATCAATCACATCTTTTACAACATAGCATTAGCTACTTATATGTTCTTTATTGCTCTTCCTCAATCCAAGACTGTACTCTAATCAATCACATCTTTTACAACATAGTATTAGCTACTTATATTTTCTTTATTGCTCTTCCTCAATCCAAGACTGTGCTCTAATCAATCACATCTTTTACAACATAGTATTAGCTACTTATATTTTCTTTATTGCTCTTCCTCAATCCAAGACTGTGCTCTAATCAATCACATCTTTTACAACATAGTATTAGCTACTTATATTTTCTTTATTGCTCTTCCTCAATTCAAGACTGTGCTCTAATCAATCACATCTTTGAAAACATAGCATTAGCTACTTATATTTTCTTTATTGCTCTTCCTCAATTCAAGACTGTGCTCTAATCAATCACATCTTTTACAACATAGCATTAGCTACTTATATTTTCTTTATTGCTCTTCCTTTATCCAAGACTGTACTCTAATCAATCACATCTTTTACAACATAGTATTAGCTACTTATATTTTCTTTATTGCTCTTCCTCAATTCAAGACTGTGCTCTAATCAATCACATCTTTTACAACATAGTATTAGCTACTTATATTTTCTTTATTGCTCTTCCTCAATTCAAGACTGTGCTCTAATCAATCACATCTTTTACAACATAGCATTAGCTACTTATATTTTCTTTATTGCTCTTCCTCAATCCCAGACTGTAATCTAATCAATCACATCTTTTACAACATAGCATTAGCTACTTATATTTTCTTTATTGCTGTTCCTCAATCCAAGACTGTACTCTAATCAATCACATCTTTTACAACATAGCATTAGCTACTTATATTTTCTTTATTGCTCTTCCTCAATCCAAGACTGTGCTCTAATCAATCACATCTTTTACAACATAGTATTAGCTACTTATATTTTCTTTATTGCTCTTCCTCAATCCAAGACTGTACTCTAATCAATCACATCTTTTACAACATAGTATTAGCTACTTATATTTTCTTTATTGCTCTTCCTCAATCCAAGACTGTACTCTAATCAATCACATCTTTTACAACATAGTATTAGCTACTTATATTTTCTTTATTGCTCTTCCTCAATCCAAGACTGTGCTCTAATCAATCACATCTTTGAAAACATAGTATTAGCTACTTATATTTTCTTTATTGCTCTTCCTCAATCCAAGACTGTACTCTAATCAATCACATCTTTTACAACATAGTATTAGCTACTTATATTTTCTTTATTGCTCTTCCTCAATCCAAGACTGTACTCTAATCAATCACATCTTTTACAACATAGTATTAGCTACTTATATTTTCTTTATTGCTCTTCCTCAATCCAAGACTGTGCTCTAATCAATCACATCTTTGAAAACATAGTATTACCTACTTATATTTTCTTTATTGCTCTTCCTCAATCCAAGACTGTGCTCTAATCAATCACATCTTTTACAACATAGTATAAGCTACTTATATTTTCTTTATTGCTCTTCCTCAATCCAAGACTGTACTCTAATCAATCACATCTTTTACAACATAGCATTAGCTACTTATATTTTCTTTATTGCTGTTCCTCAATCCAAGACTGTACTCTAATCAATCACATCTTTTACAACATAGCATTAGCTACTTATATTTTCTTTATTGCTCTTCCTCAATCCAAGACTGTGCTCTAATCAATCACATCTTTTACAACATAGTATTAGCTACTTATATGTTCTTTATTGCTCTTCCTCAATCCAAGACTGTACTCTAATCAATCACATCTTTTACAACATAGTATTAGCTACTTATATTTTCTTTATTGCTCTTCCTCAATCCCAGACTGTGCTCTAATACATCACATCTTTTACAACATAGTATTAGCTACTTATATTTTCTTTATTGCTCTTCCTCAATCCAAGGCTGTACTCTAATCAATCACATGTTTTACAACATAGCATTAGCTACTTATATTTTCTTTATTGCTCTTCCTCAATCCAAGACTGTGCTCTAATCAATCACATCTTTTACAACATAGTATTAGCTACTTATATTTTCTTTATTGCTCTTCCTCAATCCAAGACTGTGCTCTAATCAATCACATCTTTTACAACATAGTATTAGCTACTTATATTTTCTTTATTGCTCTTCCTCAATCCAAGACTGTACTCTAATCAATCACATCTTTTACAACATAGCATTAGCTACTTATATTTTCTTTATTGCTCTTCCTCAATCCAAGACTGTGCTCTAATACATCACATCTTTTACAACATAGTATTAGCTACTTATATTTTCTTTATTGCTCTTCCTCAATCCAAGACTGTACTCTAATCAATCACATCTTTTACAACATAGCATTAGCTACTTATATGTTCTTTATTGCTCTTCCTCAATCCAAGACTGTGCTCTAATCAATCACATCTTTTACAACATAGTATTAGCTACTTATATTTTCTTTATTGCTCTTCCTCAATCCAAGACTGTGCTCTAATCAATCACATCTTTTACAACATAGTATTAGCTACTTATATGTTCTTTATTGCTCTTCCTCAATCCAAGACTGTACTCTAATCAATCACATCTTTTACAACATAGTATTAGCTACTTATATTTTCTTTATTGCTCTTCCTCAATCCAAGACTGTACTCTAATCAATCACATCTTTTACAACATAGCATTAGCTACTTATATTTTCTTTATTGCTCTTCCTTTATCCAAGACTATACTCAAATCAATCACATCTTTTACAACATAGTATTAGCTACTTATATTTTCTTTATTGCTCTTCCTCAATCCAAGACTGTGCTCTAATACATCACATCTTTTACAACATAGTATTAGCTACTTATATTTTCTTTATTGCTCTTCCTTTATCCAAGACTATACTCTAATCAATCACATCTTTTACAACATAGCATTAGCTACTTATATTTTCTTTATTGCTCTTCCTCAATCCAAGACTGTACTCTAATCAATCACATCTTTTACAACATAGTATTAGCTACTTATATTTTCTTTATTGCTCTTCCTCAATCCAAGACTGTGCTCTAATACATCACATCTTTTACAACATAGTATTAGCTACTTATATTTTCTTTATTGCTCTTCCTTTATCCAAGACTATACTCTAATCAATCACATCTTTTACAACATAGCATTAGCTACTTATATTTTCTTTATTGCTCTTCCTCAATCCAAGACTGTACTCTAATCAATCACATCTTTTACAACATAGTATTAGCTACTTATATTTTCTTTATTGCTCTTCCTCAATCCAAGACTGTGCTCTAATCAATCACATCTTTGAAAACATAGTATTACCTACTTATATTTTCTTTATTGCTCTTCCTACATCCAAGACTGTGCTCTAATCAATCACATCTTTTACAACATAGTATAAGCTACTTATATTTTCTTTATTGCTCTTCCTCAATCCAAGACTGTACTCTAATCAATCACATCTTTTACAACATAGCATTAGCTACTTATATTTTCTTTATTGCTCTTCCTCAATCCAAGACTATACTCTAATCAATCACATATTTTACAACATAGCATTAGCTACTTATATTTTCTTTATTGCTCTTCCTCAATCCAAGACTATACTCTAATCAATCACATCTTTTACAACATAGTATTAGCTACTTATATTTTCTTTATTGCTCTTCCTTTATCCAAGACTATACTCTAATCAATCACATCTTTTACAACATAGCATTAGCTACTTATATTTTCTTTATTGCTCTTCCTCAATCCAAGACTGTACTCTAATCAATCACATCTTTTACAACATAGTATTAGCTACTTATATTTTCTTTATTGCTCTTCCTCAATCCAAGACTGTGCTCTAATCAATCACATCTTTGAAAACATAGTATTACCTACTTATATTTTCTTTATTGCTCTTCCTACATCCAAGACTGTGCTCTAATCAATCACATCTTTTACAACATAGTATTAGCTACTTATATTTTCTTTATTGCTCTTCCTCAATCCAAGACTGTACTCTAATCAATCACATCTTTTACAACATAGTATTAGCTACTTATATTTTCTTTATTGCTCTTCCTCAATCCAAGACTGTACTCTAATCAATCACATCTTTGAAAACATAGTATTAGCTACTTATATTTTCTTTATTGCTCTTCCTCAATCCAAGACTGTACTCTAATCAATCACATCTTTTACAACATAGTATTAGCTACTTATATTTTTTTTATTGCTCTTCCTCAATCCAAGACTGTACTCTAATCAATCACATCTTTTACAACATAGTATTAGCTACTTATATTTTCTTTATTGCTCTTCCTCAATCCAAGACTGTACTCTAATCAATCACATCTTTTACAACATAGTATTAGCTACTTATATTTTCTTTATTGCTCTTCCTCAATCCAAGACTGTACTCTAATCAATCACATCTTTTACAACATAGTATTAGCTACTTATATTTTCTTTATTGCTCTTCCTCAATCCAAGACTGTGCTCTAATCAATCACATCTTTGAAAACATAGTATTAGCTACTTATATTTTCTTTATTGCTCTTCCTCAATCCAAGACTGTACTCTAATCAATCACATCTTTGAAAACATAGTATTAGCTAATTATATTTTCTTTATTGCTCTTCCTCAATCCAAGACTGTACTCTAATCAATCACATCTTTTACAACATAGTATTAGCTACTTATATTTTCTTTATTGCTCTTCCTCAATCCAAGACTGTACTCTAATCAATCACATCTTTTACAACATAGTATTAGCTACTTATATTTTCTTTATTGCTCTTCCTCAATCCAAGACTGTACTCTAATCAATCACATCTTTTACAACATAGTATTAGCTACTTATATTTTCTTTATTGCTCTTCCTCAATCCAAGACTGTGCTCTAATCAATCACATCTTTGAAAACATAGTATTAGCTACTTATATTTTCTTTATTGCTCTTCCTCAATCCAAGACTGTACTCTAATCAATCACATCTTTTACAACATAGTATTAGCTACTTATATTTTCTTTATTGCTCTTCCTCAATCCAAGACTGTACTCTAATCAATCACATCTTTTACAACATAGTATTAGCTACTTATATTTTCTTTATTGCTCTTCCTCAATCCAAGACTGTGCTCTAATCAATCACATCTTTGAAAACATAGTATTAGCTACTTATATTTTCTTTATTGCTCTTCCTCAATCCAAGACTGTACTCTAATCAATCACATCTTTTACAACATAGTATTAGCTACTTATATTTTCTTTATTGCTCTTCCTCAATCCAAGACTGTACTCTAATCAATCACATCTTTGAAAACATAGTATTAGCTACTTATATTTTCTTTATTGCTCTTCCTCAATCCAAGACTGTACTCTAATCAATCACATCTTTTACAACATAGTATTAGCTACTTATATTTTCTTTATTGCTCTTCCTCAATCCAAGACTGTACTCTAATCAATCACATCTTTTACAACATAGTATTAGCTACTTATATTTTCTTTATTGCTCTTCCTCAATCCAAGACTGTACTCTAATCAATCACATCTTTTACAACATAGTATTAGCTACTTATATTTTCTTTATTGCTCTTCCTCAATCCAAGACTGTGCTCTAATCAATCACATCTTTGAAAACATAGTATTAGCTACTTATATTTTCTTTATTGCTCTTCCTCAATCCAAGACTGTACTCTAATCAATCACATCTTTTACAACATAGTATTAGCTACTTATATTTTCTTTATTGCTCTTCCTCAATCCAAGACTGTACTCTAATCAATCACATCTTTGAAAACATAGTATTAGCTACTTATATTTTCTTTATTGCTCTTCCTCAATCCAAGACTGTACTCTAATCAATCACATCTTTTACAACATAGTATTAGCTACTTATATTTTCTTTATTGCTCTTCCTCAATCCAAGACTGTACTCTAATCAATCACATCTTTTACAACATAGTATTAGCTACTTATATTTTCTTTATTGCTCTTCCTCAATCCAAGACTGTGCTCTAATCAATCACATCTTTTACAACATAGTATTAGCTACTTATATTTTCTTTATTGCTCTTCCTCAATTCAAGACTGTGCTCTAATCAATCACATCTTTGAAAACATAGCATTAGCTACTTATATTTTCTTTATTGCTCTTCCTCAATTCAAGACTGTGCTCTAATCAATCACATCTTTTACAACATAGCATTAGCTACTTATATTTTCTTTATTGCTCTTCCTTTATCCAAGACTGTACTCTAATCAATCACATCTTTTACAACATAGTATTAGCTACTTATATTTTCTTTATTGCTCTTCCTCAATTCAAGACTGTGCTCTTATCAATCACATCTTTTACAACATAGTATTAGCTACTTATATTTTCTTTATTGCTCTTCCTCAATTCAAGACTGTGCTCTAATCAATCACATCTTTTACAACATAGCATTAGCTACTTATATTTTCTTTATTGCTCTTCCTCAATCCCAGACTGTAATCTAATCAATCACATCTTTTACAACATAGCATTAGCTACTTATATTTTCTTTATTGCTGTTCCTCAATCCAAGACTGTACTCTAATCAATCACATCTTTTACAACATAGCATTAGCTACTTATATTTTCTTTATTGCTCTTCCTCAATCCAAGACTGTGCTCTAATCAATCACATCTTTTACAACATAGTATTAGCTACTTATATGTTCTTTATTGCTCTTCCTCAATCCAAGACTGTACTCTAATCAATCACATCTTTTACAACATAGTATTAGCTACTTATATTTTCTTTATTGCTCTTCCTCAATCCCAGACTGTGCTCTAATACATCACATCTTTTACAACATAGTATTAGCTACTTATATTTTCTTTATTGCTCTTCCTCAATCCAAGGCTGTACTCTAATCAATCACATGTTTTACAACATAGCATTAGCTACTTATATTTTCTTTATTGCTCTTCCTCAATCCAAGACTGTGCTCTAATCAATCACATCTTTTACAACATAGTATTAGCTACTTATATTTTCTTTATTGCTCTTCCTCAATCCAAGACTGTGCTCTAATCAATCACATCTTTTACAACATAGTATTAGCTACTTATATTTTCTTTATTGCTCTTCCTCAATCCAAGACTGTACTCTAATCAATCACATCTTTTACAACATAGCATTAGCTACTTATATTTTCTTTATTGCTCTTCCTCAATCCAAGACTGTGCTCTAATACATCACATCTTTTACAACATAGTATTAGCTACTTATATTTTCTTTATTGCTCTTCCTCAATCCAAGACTGTACTCTAATCAATCACATCTTTTACAACATAGCATTAGCTACTTATATGTTCTTTATTGCTCTTCCTCAATCCAAGACTGTGCTCTAATCAATCACATCTTTTACAACATAGTATTAGCTACTTATATTTTCTTTATTGCTCTTCCTCAATCCAAGACTGTGCTCTAATCAATCACATCTTTTACAACATAGTATTAGCTACTTATATGTTCTTTATTGCTCTTCCTCAATCCAAGACTGTACTCTAATCAATCACATCTTTTACAACATAGTATTAGCTACTTATATTTTCTTTATTGCTCTTCCTCAATCCAAGACTGTACTCTAATCAATCACATCTTTTACAACATAGCATTAGCTACTTATATTTTCTTTATTGCTCTTCCTTTATCCAAGACTATACTCAAATCAATCACATCTTTTACAACATAGTATTAGCTACTTATATTTTCTTTATTGCTCTTCCTCAATCCAAGACTGTGCTCTAATACATCACATCTTTTACAACATAGTATTAGCTACTTATATTTTCTTTATTGCTCTTCCTTTATCCAAGACTATACTCTAATCAATCACATCTTTTACAACATAGCATTAGCTACTTATATTTTCTTTATTGCTCTTCCTCAATCCAAGACTGTACTCTAATCAATCACATCTTTTACAACATAGTATTAGCTACTTATATTTTCTTTATTGCTCTTCCTCAATCCAAGACTGTGCTCTAATACATCACATCTTTTACAACATAGTATTAGCTACTTATATTTTCTTTATTGCTCTTCCTTTATCCAAGACTATACTCTAATCAATCACATCTTTTACAACATAGCATTAGCTACTTATATTTTCTTTATTGCTCTTCCTCAATCCAAGACTGTACTCTAATCAATCACATCTTTTACAACATAGTATTAGCTACTTATATTTTCTTTATTGCTCTTCCTCAATCCAAGACTGTGCTCTAATCAATCACATCTTTGAAAACATAGTATTACCTACTTATATTTTCTTTATTGCTCTTCCTACATCCAAGACTGTGCTCTAATCAATCACATCTTTTACAACATAGTATAAGCTACTTATATTTTCTTTATTGCTCTTCCTCAATCCAAGACTGTACTCTAATCAATCACATCTTTTACAACATAGCATTAGCTACTTATATTTTCTTTATTGCTGTTCCTCAATCCAAGACTGTACTCTAATCAATCACATCTTTTACAACATAGCATTAGCTACTTATATTTTCTTTATTGCTCTTCCTCAATCCAAGACTGTGCTCTAATCAATCACATCTTTTACAACATAGTATTAGCTACTTATATGTTCTTTATTGCTCTTCCTCAATCCAAGACTGTACTCTAATCAATCACATCTTTTACAACATAGTATTAGCTACTTATATTTTCTTTATTGCTCTTCCTCAATCCCAGACTGTGCTCTAATACATCACATCTTTTACAACATAGTATTAGCTACTTATATTTTCTTTATTGCTCTTCCTCAATCCAAGGCTGTACTCTAATCAATCACATGTTTTACAACATAGCATTAGCTACTTATATTTTCTTTATTGCTCTTCCTCAATCCAAGACTGTGCTCTAATCAATCACATCTTTTACAACATAGTATTAGCTACTTATATTTTCTTTATTGCTCTTCCTCAATCCAAGACTGTGCTCTAATCAATCACATCTTTTACAACATAGTATTAGCTACTTATATTTTCTTTATTGCTCTTCCTCAATCCAAGACTGTACTCTAATCAATCACATCTTTTACAACATAGCATTAGCTACTTATATTTTCTTTATTGCTCTTCCTCAATCCAAGACTGTGCTCTAATACATCACATCTTTTACAACATAGTATTAGCTACTTATATTTTCTTTATTGCTCTTCCTCAATCCAAGACTGTACTCTAATCAATCACATCTTTTACAACATAGCATTAGCTACTTATATGTTCTTTATTGCTCTTCCTCAATCCAAGACTGAGCTCTAATCAATCACATCTTTTACAACATAGTATTAGCTACTTATATTTTCTTTATTGCTCTTCCTCAATCCAAGACTGTGCTCTAATCAATCACATCTTTTACAACATAGTATTAGCTACTTATATGTTCTTTATTGCTCTTCCTCAATCCAAGACTGTACTCTAATCAATCACATCTTTTACAACATAGTATTAGCTACTTATATTTTCTTTATTGCTGTTCCTCAATCCAAGACTGTACTCTAATCAATCACATCTTTTACAACATAGCATTAGCTACTTATATTTTCTTTATTGCTCTTCCTCAATCCAAGACTGTACTCTAATCAATCACATCTTTTACAACATAGTATTAGCTACTTATATTTTCTTTATTGCTCTTCCTCATTACAAGACTGTGCTCTAATACATCACATCTTTTACAACATAGTATTAGCTACTTATATTTTCTTTATTGCTCTTCCTTTATCCAAGACTATACTCTAATCAATCACATCTTTTACAACATAGCATTAGCTACTTATATTTTCTTTATTGCTCTTCCTCAATCCAAGACTGTACTCTAATCAATCACATCTTTTACAACATAGTATTAGCTACTTATATTTTCTTTATTGCTCTTCCTCAATCCAAGACTGTGCTCTAATCAATCACATCTTTGAAAACATAGTATTACCTACTTATATTTTCTTTATTGCTCTTCCTACATCCAAGACTGTGCTCTAATCAATCACATCTTTTACAACATAGTATAAGCTACTTATATTTTCTTTATTGCTCTTCCTCAATCCAAGACTGTACTCTAATCAATCACATCTTTTACAACATAGCATTAGCTACTTATATTTTCTTTATTGCTCTTCCTCAATCCAAGACTATACTCTAATCAATCACATATTTTACAACATAGCATTAGCTACTTATATTTTCTTTATTGCTCTTCCTCAATCCAAGACTATACTCTAATCAATCACATCTTTTACAACATAGTATTAGCTACTTATATTTTCTTTATTGCTCTTCCTTTATCCAAGACTATACTCTAATCAATCACATCTTTTACAACATAGCATTAGCTACTTATATTTTCTTTATTGCTCTTCCTCAATCCAAGACTGTACTCTAATCAATCACATCTTTTACAACATAGTATTAGCTACTTATATTTTCTTTATTGCTCTTCCTCAATCCAAGACTGTGCTCTAATCAATCACATCTTTGAAAACATAGTATTACCTACTTATATTTTCTTTATTGCTCTTCCTACATCCAAGACTGTGCTCTAATCAATCACATCTTTTACAACATAGTATTAGCTACTTATATTTTCTTTATTGCTATTCCTCAATCCAAGACTGTACTCTAATCAATCACATCTTTTACAACATAGTATTAGCTACTTATATTTTCTTTATTGCTCTTCCTCAATCCAAGACTGTGCTCTAATCAATCACATCTTTTACAACATAGTATTAGCTACTTATATTTTCTTTATTGCTATTCCTCAATCCAAGACTGTACTCTAATCAATCACATCTTTTACAACATAGTATTAGCTACTTATATTTTTTTTATTGCTCTTCCTCAATCCAAGACTGTACTCTAATCAATCACATCTTTTACAACATAGTATTAGCTACTTATATTTTCTTTATTGCTCTTCCTCAATCCAAGACTGTACTCTAATCAATCACATCTTTTACAACATAGTATTAGCTACTTATATTTTCTTTATTGCTCTTCCTCAATCCAAGACTGTACTCTAATCAATCACATCTTTTACAACATAGTATTAGCTACTTATATTTTCTTTATTGCTCTTCCTCAATCCAAGACTGTGCTCTAATCAATCACATCTTTGAAAACATAGTATTAGCTACTTATATTTTCTTTATTGCTCTTCCTCAATCCAAGACTGTACTCTAATCAATCACATCTTTGAAAACATAGTATTAGCTAATTATATTTTCTTTATTGCTCTTCCTCAATCCAAGACTGTACTCTAATCAATCACATCTTTTACAACATAGTATTAGCTACTTATATTTTCTTTATTGCTCTTCCTCAATCCAAGACTGTACTCTAATCAATCACATCTTTTACAACATAGTATTAGCTACTTATATTTTCTTTATTGCTCTTCCTCAATCCAAGACTGTACTCTAATCAATCACATCTTTTACAACATAGTATTAGCTACTTATATTTTCTTTATTGCTCTTCCTCAATCCAAGACTGTGCTCTAATCAATCACATCTTTGAAAACATAGTATTAGCTACTTATATTTTCTTTATTGCTCTTCCTCAATCCAAGACTGTACTCTAATCAATCACATCTTTTACAACATAGTATTAGCTACTTATATTTTCTTTATTGCTCTTCCTCAATCCAAGACTGTACTCTAATCAATCACATCTTTTACAACATAGTATTAGCTACTTATATTTTCTTTATTGCTCTTCCTCAATCCAAGACTGTGCTCTAATCAATCACATCTTTGAAAACATAGTATTAGCTACTTATATTTTCTTTATTGCTCTTCCTCAATCCAAGACTGTACTCTAATCAATCACATCTTTTACAACATAGTATTAGCTACTTATATTTTCTTTATTGCTCTTCCTCAATCCAAGACTGTACTCTAATCAATCACATCTTTGAAAACATAGTATTAGCTACTTATATTTTCTTTATTGCTCTTCCTCAATCCAAGACTGTACTCTAATCAATCACATCTTTTACAACATAGTATTAGCTACTTATATTTTCTTTATTGCTCTTCCTCAATCCAAGACTGTACTCTAATCAATCACATCTTTTACAACATAGTATTAGCTACTTATATTTTCTTTATTGCTCTTCCTCAATCCAAGACTGTACTCTAATCAATCACATCTTTTACAACATAGTATTAGCTACTTATATTTTCTTTATTGCTCTTCCTCAATCCAAGACTGTGCTCTAATCAATCACATCTTTTACAACATAGTATTAGCTACTTATATTTTCTTTATTGCTCTTCCTCAATCCAAGACTGTACTCTAATCAATCACATCTTTTACAACATAGTATTAGCTACTTATATTTTCTTTATTGCTCTTCCTCAATCCAAGACTGTACTCTAATCAATCACATCTTTTACAACATAGTATTAGCTACTTATATTTTCTTTATTGCTCTTCCTCAATCCAAGACTGTACTCTAATGAATCACATCTTTTACAACATAGTATTAGCTACTTATATTTTCTTTATTGCTCTTCCTCAATCCAAGACTGTACTCTAATCAATCACATCTTTTACAACATAGTATTAGCTACTTATATTTTCTTTATTGCTCTTCCTCAATCCAAGACTGTACTCTAATGAATCACATCTTTTACAACATAGTATTAGCTACTTATATTTTCTTTATTGCTCTTCCTCAATCCAAGACTGTACTCTAATCAATCACATCTTTTACAACATAGTATTAGCTACTTATATTTTCTTTATTGCTCTTCCTCAATCCAAGACTGTACTCTAATCAATCACATCTTTTACAACATAGTATTAGCTACTTATATTTTCTTTATTGCTCTTCCTCAATCCAAGACTGTACTCTAATCAATCACATCTTTTACAACATAGTATTAGCTACTTATATTTTCTTTATTGCTCTTCCTCAATCCAAGACTGTACTCTAATCAATCACATCTTTTACAACATAGTATTAGCTACTTATATTTTCTTTATTGCTCTTCCTCAATCCAAGACTGTACTCTAATCAATCACATCTTTTACAACATAGTATTAGCTACTTATATTTTCTTTATTGCTCTTCCTCAATCCAAGACTGTACTCTAATCAATCACATCTTTTACAACATAGTATTAGCTACTTATATTTTCTTTATTGCTCTTCCTCAATCCAAGACTGTACTCTAATCAATCACATCTTTTACAACATAGTATTAGCTACTTATATTTTCTTTATTGCTCTTCCTCAATCCAAGACTGTGCTCTAATCAATCACATCTTTGAAAACATAGTATTAGCTACTTATATTTTCTTTATTGCTCTTCCTCAATCCAAGACTATACTCTAATCAATCACATCTTTTACAACATAGTATTAGCTGCTTATATTTTCTTTATTGCTCTTCCTTTATCCAAGACTGTACTCTAATCAATCACATCTTTTAGAACATAGCATTAGCTACTTATATTTTCTTTATTGCTCTTCCTTTATCCAAGACTATACTCAAATCAATCACATCTTTTACAACATAGCATTAGCTACTTATATTTTCTTTATTGCTCTTCCTTTATCCAAGACTATACTCTAATCAATCACATCTTTTACAACATAGCATTAGCTACTTATATTTTCTTTATTGCTCTTCCTTTATCCAAGACTATACTCTAATCAATCACATCTTTTACAACATAGCATTAGCTACTAATATTTTCTTTATTGCACTTCCTTTATCCAAGACTATACTCAAATCAATCACATCTTTTACAACATAGCATTAGCTACTTATATTTTCTTTATGTCTCTTCCTCAATCCAAGACTGTACTCTAATCAATCACATCTTTTACAACATAGCATTAGCTACTTATATTTTCTTTATTGCTCTTCCTTTATCCAAGACTATACTCTAATCAATCACATCTTTTACAACATAGCATTAGCTACTTATATTTTCTTTATTGCTCTTCCTTTATCCAAGACTATACTCAAATCAATCACATCTTTTACAACATAGCATTAGCTACTTATATTTTCTTTATTGCTCTTCCTTTATCCAAGACTATACTCTAATCAATCACATCCTTTACAACATAGCATTAGCTACTTATATTTTCTTTATTGCTCTTCCTTTATCCAAGATTATACTCTAATCAATCACATCTTTTACAACATAGCATTAGCTACTTATATTTTCTTTATTGCTCTTCCTTTATCCAAGACTATACTCTAATCAATCACATCTTTTACAACATAGCATTAGCTACTTATATTTTCTTTATTGCTCTTCCTTTATCCAAGACTATACTCTAATCAATCACATCTTTTACAACATAGCATTAGCTACTTATATTTTCTTTATTGCTCTTCCTTTATCCAAGACTATACTCTAATCAATCACATCTTTTACAACATAGCATTAGCTACTTATATTTTCTTTATTGCTCTCTCTCAATCCAAGACTGTACTCTAATCAATCACATCTTTTACAACATAGCATTAGCTACTTATATTTTCTTTATTGCTCTTCCTTTATCCAAGACTATACTCAAATCAATCACATCTTTTACAACATAGCATTAGCTACTTATATTTTCTTTATTGCTCTTCCTTTATCCAAGACTATACTCTAATCAATCACATCTTTTACAACATAGCATTAGCTACTTATATTTTCTTTATTGCTCTTCCTTTATCCAAGACTGTACTCAAATCAATCACATCTTTTACAACATAGCATTAGCTACTTATATTTTCTTTATTGCTCTCTCTCGATCCAAGACTATACTCTAATCAATCACATCTTTTACAACATAGTATTAGCTACTTATATTTTCTTTATTGCTCTTCCTCAATCCAAGACTATACTCTAATCAATCACATCTTTTACAACATAGCATTAGCTACTTATATTTTCTTTATTGCTCTTCCTTTATCCAAGACTATACTCAAATCAATCACATCTTTTACAACATAGCATTAGCTACTTATATTTTCTTTATTGCTCTTCCTTTATCCAAGACTATACTCAAATCAATCACATCTTTTACAACATAGCATTAGCTACTTATATTTTCTTTATTGCTCTTCCTCAATCCAAGACTGCACTCTAATCAATCACATCTTTTACAACATAGTATTAGCTACTTATATTTTCTTTATTGCTCTTCCTCAATCCAAGACTGCACTCTAATCAATCACATCTTTGAAAACATAGCATTAGCTACTTATATTTTCTTTATTGCTCTTCCTTTATCCAAGACTATACTCTAATCAATCACATCTTTTACAACATAGCATTTGCTACTTATATTTTCTTTATTGCTCTTCCTTTATCCAAGACTATACTCAAATCAATCACATCTTTTACAACATAGCATTAGCTACTTATATTTTCTTTATTGCTCTTCCTTTATCCAAGACTATACTCTAATCAATCACATCTTTTACAACATAGCATTAGCTACTTATATTTTCTTTATTGCTCTTCCTTTATCCAAGACTATACTCAAATCAATCACATCTTTTACAACATAGCATTAGCTACTTATATTTTCTTTATTGCTCTTCCTTTATCAAAGACTATACTCAAATCAATCACATCTTTTACAACATAGCATTAGCTACTTATATTTTCTTTATTGCTCTTTCTTTATCCAAGACTATACTCTAATCAATCACATCTTTTACAACATAGCATTAGCTACTTATATTTTCTTTATTGCTCTTCCTTTATCCAAGACTATACTCTAATCAATCACATCTTTTACAACATAGCATTAGCTACTTATATTTTCTTTATTGCTCTTCCTTTATCCAAGACTATACTCAAATCAATCACATCTTTTACAACATAGCATTAGCTACTTATATTTTCTTTATTGCTCTTCCTTTATCCAAGACTATACTCAAATCAATCACATCTTTTACAACATAGCATTAGCTACTTATATTTTCTTTATTGCTCTTCCTTTATCCAAGACTATACTCTAATCAATCACATCTTTTACAACATAGCATTAGCTACTTATATTTTCTTTATTGCTCTTCCTTTATCCAAGACTATACTCTAATCAATCACATCTTTTACAACATAGCATTAGCTACTTATATTTTCTTTATTGCTCTTCCTTTATCCAAGACTATACTCTAATCAATCACATCTTTTACAACATAGCATTAGCTACTTATATTTTCTTTATTGCTCTCTCTCAATCCAAGACTGTACTCTAATCAATCACATCTTTTACAACATAGCATTAGCTACTTATATTTTCTTTATTGCTCTTCCTTTATCCAAGACTATACTCTAATCAATCACATCTTTTACAACATAGCATTAGCTACTTATATTTTCTTTATTGCTCTTCCTTTATCCAAGACTGTACTCAAATCAATCAAATCTTTTACAACATAGCATTAGCTACTTATATTTTCTTTATTGCTCTTCCTTTATCCAAGACTATACTCAAATCAATCACATCTTTTACAACATAGCATTAGCTACTTATATTTTCTTTATTGCTCTCTCTCAATCCAAGACTGTACTCTAATCAATCACATCTTTTACAACATAGCATTAGCTACTTATATTTTCTTTATTGCTCTTCCTTTATCCAAGACTATACTCAAATCAATCACATCTTTTACAACATAGTATTAGCTACTTATATTTTCTTTATTGCATTTCTTTTATCCAAGACTATACTCAAATCAATCACATCTTTTACAACATAGCATTAGCTACTTATATTTTCTTTATTGCTCTTCCTTTATCCAAGACTATACTCAAATCAATCACATCTTTTACAACATAGCATTAGCTACTTATATTTTCTTTATTGCTCTTCCTTTATCCAAGACTATACTCAAATCAATCACATCTTTTACAACATAGCATTAGCTACTTATATTTTCTTTATTGCTCTCTCTCAATCCAAGACTGTACTCTAATCAATCACATCTTTTACAACATAGTATTAGCTACTTATATTTTCTTTATTGCTCTTCCTTTATCCAAGACTATACTCAAATCAATCACATCTTTTACAACATAGTATTAGCTACTTATATTTTCTTTATTGCTCTTCCTTTATCCAAGACTATACTCAAATCAATCACATCTTTTACAACATAGCATTAGCTACTTATATTTTCTTTATTGCTCTTCCTTTACCCAAGACTGTACTCTAATCAATCACATCTTTTACAACATAGCATTAGCTACTTATATTTTCTTTATTGCTCTCTCTCAATCCAAGACTGTACTCTAATCAATCACATCTTTTACAACATAGTATTAGCTACTTATATTTTCTTTATTGCTCTTCCTCAATCCAAGACTATACTCTAATCAATCACATCTTTTACAACATAGCATTAGCTACTTATATTTTCTTTATTGCTCTTCCTTTATCCAAGACTATACTCAAATCAATCACATCTTTTACAACATAGCATTAGCTACTTATATTTTCTTTGTTGCTCTTCCTTTATCCAAGACTGTACTCAAATCAATCACATCTTTTACAACATAGCATTAGCTACTTATATTTTCTTTATTGCTCTTCCTTTATGCAAGACTATACTCTAATCAATTACATCTTTTACAACATAGTATTAGCTACTTATATTTTCTTTATTGCTCTTCCCTTATCCAAGACTATACTCAAATCAATCACATCTTTTACAACATAGTATTAGCTACTTATATTTTCTTTATTGCTCTTCCTTTATCCAAGACTATACTCAAATCAATCACATCTTTTACAACATAGCATTAGCTACTTATATTTTCTTTATTGCTCTTCCTTTATCCAAGACTATACTCTAATCAATTACATCTTTTACAACATAGCATTAGCTACTTATATTTTCTTTATTGCTCTTCCTTTATCCAAGACTGTACTCAAATCAATCACATCTTTTACAACATAGCATTAGCTACTTATATTTTCTTTATTGCTCTCTCTCGATCCAAGACTATACTCTAATCAATCACATCTTTTACAACATAGTATTAGCTACTTATATTTTCTTTATTGCTCTTCCTCAATCCAAGACTATACTCTAATCAATCACATCTTTTACAACATAGCATTAGCTACTTATATTTTCTTTATTGCTCTTCCTTTATCCAAGACTATACTCAAATCAATCACATCTTTTACAACATAGCATTAGCTACTTATATTTTCTTTATTGCTCTTCCTTTATCCAAGACTATACTCAAATCAATCACATCTTTTACAACATAGCATTAGCTACTTATATTTTCTTTATTGCTCTTCCTCAATCCAAGACTGCACTCTAATCAATCACATCTTTTACAACATAGTATTAGCTACTTATATTTTCTTTATTGCTCTTCCTCAATCCAAGACTGCACTCTAATCAATCACATCTTTGAAAACATAGCATTAGCTACTTATATTTTCTTTATTGCTCTTCCTTTATCCAAGACTATACTCTAATCAATCACATCTTTTACAACATAGCATTTGCTACTTATATTTTCTGTATTGCTCTTCCTTTATCTAAGACTATACTCAAATCAATCACATCTTTTACAACATAGCATTAGCTACTTATATTTTCTTTATTGCTCTTCCTTTATCCAAGACTATACTCTAATCAATCACATCTTTTACAACATAGCATTAGCTACTTATATTTTCTTTATTGCTCTTCCTTTATCCAAGACTATACTCAAATCAATCACATCTTTTACAACATAGCATTAGCTACTTATATTTTCTTTATTGCTCTTCCTTTATCCAAGACTATACTCAAATCAATCACATCTTTTACAACATAGCATTAGCTACTTATATTTTCTTTATTGCTCTTACTTTATCCAAGACTATACTCTAATCAATCACATCTTTTACAACATAGCATTAGCTACTTATATTTTCTTTATTGCTCTTCCTTTATCCAAGACTATACTCTAATCAATCACATCTTTTACAACATAGCATTAGCTACTAATATTTTCTTTATTGCTCTTCCTTTATCCAAGACTATACTCAAATCAATCACATCTTTTACAACATAGCATTAGCTACTTATATTTTCTTTATTGCTCTTCCTTTATCCAAGACTATACTCAAATCAATCACATCTTTTACAACATAGCATTAGCTACTTATATTGTCTTTATTGCTCTTCCTTTATCCAAGACTATACTCTAATCAATCACATCTTTTACAACATAGCATTAGCTACTTATATTTTCTTTATTGCTCTTCCTTTATCCAAGACTATACTCTAATCAATCACATCTTTTACAACATAGCATTAGCTACTTATATTTTCTTTATTGCTCTTCCTTTATCCAAGACTATACTCTAATCAATCACATCTTTTACAACATAGCATTAGCTACTTATATTTTCTTTATTGCTCTCTCTCAATCCAAGACTGTACTCTAATCAATCACATCTTTTACAACATAGCATTAGCTACTTATATTTTCTTTATTGCTCTTCCTTTATCCAAGACTATACTCTAATCAATCACATCTTTTACAACATAGCATTAGCTACTTATATTTTCTTTATTGCTCTTCCTTTATCCAAGACTGTACTCAAATCAATCAAATCTTTTACAACATAGCATTAGCTACTTATATTTTCTTTATTGCTCTTCCTTTATCCAAGACTATACTCAAATCAATCACATCTTTTACAACATAGCATTAGCTACTTATATTTTCTTTATTGCTCTCTCTCAATCCAAGACTGTACTCTAATCAATCACATCTTTTACAACATAGTATTAGCTACTTATATTTTCTTTATTGCTCTTCCTTTATCCAAGACTATACTCAAATCAATCACATCTTTTACAACATAGTATTAGCTACTTATATTTTCTTTATTGCTCTTCCTTTATCCAAGACTATACTCAAATCAATCACATCTTTTACAACATAGCATTAGCTACTTATATTTTCTTTATTGCTCTTCCTTTATCCAAGACTATACTCAAATCAATCACATCTTTTACAACATAGCATTAGCTACTTATATTTTCTTTATTGCTCTTCCTTTATCTAAGACTATACTCAAATCAATCACATCTTTTACAACATAGCATTAGCTACTTATATTTTCTTTATTGCTCTCTCTCAATCCAAGACTGTACTCTAATCAATCACATCTTTTACAACATAGCATTAGCTACTTATATTTTCTTTATTGCTCTTCCTTTATCCAAGACTGTACTCTAATCAATCACATCTTTTACAACATAGCATTAGCTACTTATATTTTCTTTATTGCTCTTCCTTTATCCAAGACTATACTTTAATCAATCACATCTTTTACAACATAGCATTAGCTACTTATATTTTCTTTATTGCTCTTCCTTTATCCAAGACTATACTCAAATCAATCACATCTTTTACAACATAGCATTAGCTACTTATATTTTCTTTATTGCTCTTCCTCAATCCAAGAGTATACTCAAATCAATCACATCTTTTACAACATAGCATATGCTACTTATATTTTCTTTATTGCTCTTTCTCAATCCAAGACTGTACTCTAATCAATCACATCTTTTACAACATAGCATTAGCTACTTATAATTTCTTTATTGCTCTCCCTCAATCCAAGACTGTACTCTAATCAATCACATCTTTTACAACATAGCATTAGCTACTTATATTTTCTTTATTGCTCTTCCTCAATCCAAGAGTATACTCAAATCAATCACATCTTTTACAACATAGCATTAGCTACTTATATTTTCTTTATTGCTCTTCCTGTATCCAAGACTATACTCTAATCAATCACATCTTTTACAACATAGCATTTGCTACTTATATTTTCTTTATTGCTCTTCCTCAATCCAAGAGTATACTCAAATCAATCACATCTTTTACAACATAGCATTAGCTACTTATATTTTCTTTATTGCTCTTCCTTTATCCAAGAGTATACTCAAATCAATCACATCTTTTACAACATAGCATTAGCTACTTATATTTTCTTTATTGCTCTTCCTTTATCCAAGACTATACTCAAATCAATCACATCTTTTACAACATAGCATTAGCTACTTATATTTTCTTTATTGCTCTTCCTCAATCCAAGACTGTACTCTAATCAATCACATCTTTTACAACATAGCATTAGCTACTTATATTTCCTTTATTGCTCTTCCTTTATCCAAGACTATACTCAAATCAATCACATCTTTTACAACATAGCATTAGCTACTTATATTTTCTTTATTGCTCTTCCTTTATCCAAGACTATACTCAAATCAATCACATCTTTTACAACATAGCATTAGCTACTTATATTTTCTTTATTGCTCTTCCTTTATCCAAGACTATACTCAAATCAATCACATCTTTTACAACATAGCATTAGCTACTTATATTTTCTTTATTGCTCTTCCTCAATCCAAGACTGTACTCTAATCAATCACATCTTTTACAACATAGCATTAGCTACTTATATTTTCTTTATTGCTCTTCCTTTATCCAAGACTATACTTTAATCAATCACATCTTTTACAACATAGCATTAGCTACTTATATTTTCTTTATTGCTCTGCCTCAATCCAAGACTGTACTCAAATCAATCACATCTTTTACAACATAGCATTAGCTACTTATATTTTCTTTATTGCTCTCTCTCAATCCAAGACTGTACTCTAATCAATCACATCTTTTACAACATAGCATTAGCTACTTATATTTTCTTTATTGCTCTTCCTCAATCCAAGACTATACTCAAATCAATCACATCTTTTACAACATAGCATTAGCTACTTATATTTTCTTTATTGCTCTTCCTTTATCCAAGACTATACTTTAATCAATCACATCTTTTACAACATAGCATTAGCTACTTATATTTTCTTTATTGCTCTGCCTCAATCCAAGACTGTACTCAAATCAATCACATCTTTTACAACATAGCATTAGCTACTTATATTTTCTTTATTGCTCTCTCTCAATCCAAGACTGTACTCTAATCAATCACATCTTTTACAACATAGCATTAGCTACTTATATTTTCTTTATTGCTCTTCCTTTATCCAAGACTATACTCAAATCAATCACATCTTTTACAACATAGCATTAGCTACTTATATTTTCTTTATTGCTCTTCCTTTATCCAAGACTATACTCTAATCAATCACATCTTTTACAACATAGCATTAGCTACTTATATTTTCTTTATTGCTCTTCCTTTATCCAAGACTGTACTCAAATCAATCACATCTTTTACAACATAGCATTAGCTACTTATATTTTCTTTATTGCTCTCTCTCAATCCAAGACTGTACTCTAATCAATCACATCTTTTACAACATAGCATTAGCTACTTATATTTTCTTTATTGCTCTTCCTTTATCCAAGACTATACTCAAATCAATCACATCTTTTACAACATAGCATTAGCTACTTATATTTTCTGTATTGCTCTTCCTTTATCCAAGACTATACTCTAATCAATTACATCTTTTACAACATAGCATTAGCTACTTATATTTTCTTTATTGCTCTTCCTTTATCCAAGACTATACTCAAATCAATCACATCTTTTACAACATAGTATTAGCTACTTATATTTTCTTTATTGCTCTTCCTCAATCCAAGACTATACTCTAATAAATCACATCTTTTACAACATAGCATTAGCTACTTATATTTTCTTTATTGCTCTTCCTTTATCCAAGACTATACTCAAATCAATCACATCTTTTACAACATAGCATTAGCTACTTATATTTTCTTTATTGCTCTTCCTTTATCCAAGACTATACTCAAATCAATCACATCTTTTACAACATAGCATTAGCTACTTATATTTTCTTTATTGCTCTTACTTTATCCAAGACTATACTCTAATCAATCACATCTTTTACAACATAGCATTAGCTACTTATATTTTCTTTATTGCTCTTCCTTTATCCAAGACTATACTCTAATCAATCACATCTTTTACAACATAGCATTAGCTACTTATATTTTCTTTATTGCTCTTCCTTTATCCAAGACTATACTCAAATCAATCACATCTTTTACAACATAGCATTAGCTACTTATATTTTCTTTATTGCTCTTCCTTTATCCAAGACTATACTCAAATCAATCACATCTTTTACAACATAGCATTAGCTACTTATATTGTCTTTATTGCTCTTCCTTTATCCAAGACTATACTCTAATCAATCACATCTTTTACAACATAGCATTAGCTACTTATATTTTCTTTATTGCTCTTCCTTTATCCAAGACTATACTCTAATCAATCACATCTTTTACAACATAGCATTAGCTACTTATATTTTCTTTATTGCTCTTCCTTTATCCAAGACTATACTCTAATCAATCACATCTTTTACAACATAGCATTAGCTACTTATATTTTCTTTATTGCTCTCTCTCAATCCAAGACTGTACTCTAATCAATCACATCTTTTACAACATAGCATTAGCTACTTATATTTTCTTTATTGCTCTTCCTTTATCCAAGACTATACTCTAATCAATTACATCTTTTACAACATAGCATTAGCTACTTATATTTTCTTTATTGCTCTTCCTTTATCCAAGACTGTACTCAAATCAATCAAATCTTTTACAACATAGCATTAGCTACTTATATTTTCTTTATTGCTCTTCCTTTATCCAAGACTATACTCAAATCAATCACATCTTTTACAACATAGCATTAGCTACTTATATTTTCTTTATTGCTCTCTCTCAATCCAAGACTGTACTCTAATCAATCACATCTTTTACAACATAGTATTAGCTACTTATATTTTCTTTATTGCTCTTCCTTTATCCAAGACTATACTCAAATCAATCACATCTTTTACAACATAGTATTAGCTACTTATATTTTCTTTATTGCTCTTCCTTTATCCAAGACTATACTCAAATCAATCACATCTTTTACAACATAGCATTAGCTACTTATATTTTCTTTATTGCTCTTCCTTTATCCAAGACTATACTCAAATCAATCACATCTTTTACAACATAGCATTAGCTACTTATATTTTCTTTATTGCTCTTCCTTTATCCAAGACTATACTCAAATCAATCACATCTTTTACAACATAGCATTAGCTACTTATATTTTCTTTATTGCTCTCTCTCAATCCAAGACTGTACTCTAATCAATCACATCTTTTACAACATAGCATTAGCTACTTATATTTTCTTTATTGCTCTTCCTCAATCCAAGACTGTACTCTAATCAATCACATCTTTTACAACATAGCATTAGCTACTTATATTTTCTTTATTGCTCTTCCTTTATCCAAGACTATACTTTAATCAATCACATCTTTTACAACATAGCATTAGCTACTTATATTTTCTTTATTGCTCTTCCTTTATCCAAGACTATACTCAAATCAATCACATCTTTTACAACATAGCATTAGCTACTTATATTTTCTTTATTGCTCTTCCTCAATCCAAGAGTATACTCAAATCAATCACATCTTTTACAACATAGCATTAGCTACTTATATTTTCTTTATTGCTCTTTCTCAATCCAAGACTGTACTCTAATCAATCACATCTTTTACAACATAGCATTAGCTACTTATATTTTCTTTATTGCTCTCCCTCAATCCAAGACTGTACTCTAATCAATCACATCTTTTACAACATAGCATTAGCTACTTATATTTTCTTTATTGCTCTTCCTCAATCCAAGAGTATACTCAAATCAATCACATCTTTTACAACATAGCATTAGCTACTTATATTTTCTTTATTGCTCTTCCTGTATCCAAGACTATACTCTAATCAATCACATCTTTTACAACATAGCATTTGCTACTTATATTTTCTTTATTGCTCTTCCTCAATCCAAGAGTATACTCAAATCAATCACATCTTTTACAACATAGCATTAGCTACTTATATTTTCTTTATTGCTCTTCCTTTATCCAAGAGTATACTCAAATCAATCACATCTTTTACAACATAGCATTAGCTACTTATATTTTCTTTATTGCTCTTCCTTTATCCAAGACTATACTCAAATCAATCACATCTTTTACAACATAGCATTAGCTACTTATATTTTCTTTATTGCTCTTCCTCAATCCAAGACTGTACTCTAATTAATCACATCTTTTACAACATAGCATTAGCTACTTATATTTCCTTTATTGCTCTTCCTTTATCCAAGACTATACTCAAATCAATCATATCTTTTACAACATAGCATTAGCTACTTATATTTTCTTTATTGCTCTTCCTTTATCCAAGACTATACTCAAATCAATCACATCTTTTACAACATAGCATTAGCTACTTATATTTTCTTTATTGCTCTTCCTTTATCCAAGACTATACTCAAATCAATCACATCTTTTACAACATAGCATTAGCTACTTATATTTTCTTTATTGCTCTTCCTCAATCCAAGACTGTACTCTAATCAATCACATCTTTTACAACATAGCATTAGCTACTTATATTTTCTTTATTGCTCTTCCTTTATCCAAGACTATACTTTAATCAATCACATCTTTTACAACATAGCATTAGCTACTTATATTTTCTTTATTGCTCTTCCTTTATCCAAGACTATACTCAAATCAATCACATCTTTTACAACATAGCATTAGCTACTTATATTTTCTTTATTGCTCTTCCTTTATCCAAGACTATACTCAAATCAATCACATCTTTTACAACATAGCATTAGCTACTTATATTTTCTTTATTGCTCTCTCTCAATCCAAGACTGTACTCTAATCAATCACATCTTTTACAACATAGCATTAGCTACTTATATTTTCTTTATTGCTCTTTCTTCAATCCAAGACTGTACTCTAATCAATCACATCTTTTACAACATAGCATTAGCTACTTATATTTTCTTTATTGCTCTTCCTTTATCCAAGACTATACTTTAATCAATCACATCTTTTACAACATAGCATTAGCTACTTATATTTTCTTTATTGCTCTTCCTTTATCCAAGACTATACTCAAATCAATCACATCTTTTACAACATAGCATTAGCTACTTATATTTTCTTTATTGCTCTTCCTCAATCCAAGAGTATACTCAAATCAATCACATCTTTTACAACATAGCATTAGCTACTTATATTTTCTTTATTGCTCTTTCTCAATCCAAGACTGTACTCTAATCAATCACATCTTTTACAACATAGCATTAGCTACTTATATTTTCTTTATTGCTCTCCCTCAATCCAAGACTGTACTCTAATCAATCACATCTTTTACAACATAGCATTAGCTACTTATATTTTCTTTATTGCTCTTCCTCAATCCAAGAGTATACTCAAATCAATCACATCTTTTACAACATAGCATTAGCTACTTATATTTTCTTTATTGCTCTTCCTGTATCCAAGACTATACTCTAATCAATCACATCTTTTACAACATAGCATTTGCTACTTATATTTTCTTTATTGCTCTTCCTCAATCCAAGAGTATACTCAAATCAATCACATCTTTTACAACATAGCATTAGCTACTTATATTTTCTTTATTGCTCTTCCTTTATCCAAGAGTATACTCAAATCAATCACATCTTTTACAACATAGCATTAGCTACTTATATTTTCTTTATTGCTCTTCCTTTATCCAAGACTATACTCAAATCAATCACATCTTTTACAACATAGCATTAGCTACTTATATTTTCTTTATTGCTCTTCCTCAATCCAAGACTGTACTCTAATCAATCACATCTTTTACAACATAGCATTAGCTACTTATATTTCCTTTATTGCTCTTCCTTTATCCAAGACTATACTCAAATCAATCACATCTTTTACAACATAGCATTAGCTACTTATATTTTCTTTATTGCTCTTCCTTTATCCAAGACTATACTCAAATCAATCACATCTTTTACAACATAGCATTAGCTACTTATATTTTCTTTATTGCTCTTCCTTTATCCAAGACTATACTCAAATCAATCACATCTTTTACAACATAGCATTAGCTACTTATATTTTCTTTATTGCTCTTCCTCAATCCAAGACTGTACTCTAATCAATCACATCTTTTACAACATAGCATTAGCTACTTATATTTTCTTTATTGCTCTTCCTTTATCCAAGACTATACTTTAATCAATCACATCTTTTACAACATAGCATTAGCTACTTATATTTTCTTTATTGCTCTTCCTTTATCCAAGACTATACTTTAATCAATCACATCTTTTACAACATAGCATTAGCTACTTATATTTTCTTTATTGCTCTGCCTCAATCCAAGACTGTACTCAAATCAATCACATCTTTTACAACATAGCATTAGCTACTTATATTTTCTTTATTGCTCTCTCTCAATCCAAGACTGTACTCTAATCAATCACATCTTTTACAACATAGCATTAGCTACTTATATTTTCTTTATTGCTCTTCCTTTATCCAAGACTATACTCAAATCAATCACATCTTTTACAACATAGCATTAGCTACTTATATTTTCTTTATTGCTCTTCCTTTATCCAAGACTATACTCTAATCAATCACATCTTTTACAACATAGCATTAGCTACTTATATTTTCTTTATTGCTCTTCCTTTATCCAAGACTGTACTCAAATCAATCACATCTTTTACAACATAGCATTAGCTACTTATATTTTCTTTATTGCTCTCTCTCAATCCAAGACTGTACTCTAATCAATCACATCTTTTACAACATAGCATTAGCTACTTATATTTTCTTTATTGCTCTTCCTTTATCCAAGACTATACTCAAATCAATCACATCTTTTACAACATAGCATTAGCTACTTATATTTTCTGTATTGCTCTTCCTCAATCCAAGACTATACTCTAATAAATCACATCTTTTACAACATAGCATTAGCTACTTATATTTTCTTTATTGCTCTTCCTTTATCCAAGACTATACTCTAATCAATCACATCTTTTACAACATAGCATTAGCTACTTATATTTTCTTTATTGCTCTTCCTCAATCCAAGACTATACTCTAATCAATCACATCTTTTACAACATAGCATTAGCTACTTATATTTTCTTTATTGCTCTCTCTCAATCCAAGACTGTACTCTAATCAATCACATCTTTTACAACATAGCATTAGCTACTTATATTTTCTTTATTGCTCTCTCTCAATCCAAGACTGTACTCTAATCAATCACATCTTTTACAACATAGCATTAGCTACTTATATTTTCTTTATTGCTCTTCCTTTATCCAAGACTATACTCAAATCAATCACATCTTTTACAACATAGCATTAGCTACTTATATTTTCTTTGTTGCTCTTCCTTTATCCAAGACTGTACTAAAATCAATCACATCTTTTACAACATAGCATTAGCTACTTATATTTTCTTTATTGCTCTCTCTCAATCCAAGACTGTACTCTAATCAATCACATCTTTTACAACATAGCATTAGCTACTTATATTTTCTTTATTGCTCTTCCTTTATCCAAGACTATACTCAAATCAATCACATCTTTTACAACATAGCATTAGCTACTTATATTTTCTTTATTGCTCTTCCTTTATCCAAGACTATACTCTAATCAATCACATCTTTTACAACATAGCATTAGCTACTTATATTTTCTTTATTGCTCTTCCATTATCCAAGACTATACTCAAATCAATCACATCTTTTACAACATAGCATTAGCTACTTATATTTTCTTTATTGCTCTTCCTTTATCCAAGACTATACTCTAATCAATCACATCTTTTACAACATAGCATTAGCTACTTATATTTTCTTTATTGCTCTTCCTTTATCCAAGACTGTACTCAAATCAATCACATCTTTTACAACATAGCATTAGCTACTTATATTTTCTTTATTGCTCTCTCTCAATCCAAGACTGTACTCTAATCAATCACATCTTTTACAACATAGCATTAGCTACTTATATTTTCTTTATTGCTCTTCCTCAATCCAAGACTGTACTCTAATCAATCACATCTTTTACAACATAGCATTAGCTACTTATATTTTTTTTATTGCTCTTCCTTTATCCAAGACTATACTCAAATCAATCACATCTTTTACAACATAGCATTAGCTACTTATATTTTCTTTATTGCTCTTCCTTTATCCAAGACTATACTCAAATCAATCACATCTTTTACAACATAGCATTAGCTACTTATATTTTCTTTATTGCTCTTCCTTTATCCAAGACTATACTCAAATCAATCACATCTTTTACAACATAGCATTAGCTACTTATATTTTCTTTATTGCTCTTCCTCAATCCAAGACTGTACTCTAATCAATCACATCTTTTACAACATAGCATTAGCTACTTATATTTTCTTTATTGCTCTTCCTTTATCCAAGACTATACTTTAATCAATCACATCTTTTACAACATAGCATTAGCTACTTATATTTTCTTTATTGCTCTTCCTTTATCCAAGACTATACTTTAATCAATCACATCTTTTACAACATAGCATTAGCTACTTATATTTTCTTTATTGCTCTGCCTCAATCCAAGACTGTACTCAAATCAATCACATCTTTTACAACATAGCATTAGCTACTTATATTTTCTTTATTGCTCTCTCTCAATCCAAGACTGTACTCTAATCAATCACATCTTTTACAACATAGCATTAGCTACTTATATTTTCTTTATTGCTCTTCCTTTATCCAAGACTATACTCAAATCAATCACATCTTTTACAACATAGCATTAGCTACTTATATTTTCTTTATTGCTCTTCCTTTATCCAAGACTATACTCTAATCAATCACATCTTTTACAACATAGCATTAGCTACTTATATTTTCTTTATTGCTCTTCCTTTATCCAAGACTGTACTCAAATCAATCACATCTTTTACAACATAGCATTAGCTACTTATATTTTCTTTATTGCTCTCTCTCAATCCAAGACTGTACTCTAATCAATCACATCTTTTACAACATAGCATTAGCTACTTATATTTTCTTTATTGCTCTTCCTTTATCCAAGACTATACTCAAATCAATCACATCTTTTACAACATAGCATTAGCTACTTATATTTTCTGTATTGCTCTTCCTCAATCCAAGACTATACTCTAATAAATCACATCTTTTACAACATAGCATTAGCTACTTATATTTTCTTTATTGCTCTTCCTTTATCCAAGACTATACTCTAATCAATCACATCTTTTACAACATAGCATTAGCTACTTATATTTTCTTTATTGCTCTTCCTCAATCCAAGACTATACTCTAATCAATCACATCTTTTACAACATAGCATTAGCTACTTATATTTTCTTTATTGCTCTCTCTCAATCCAAGACTGTACTCTAATCAATCACATCTTTTACAACATAGCATTAGCTACTTATATTTTCTTTATTGCTCTCTCTCAATCCAAGACTGTACTCTAATCAATCACATCTTTTACAACATAGCATTAGCTACTTATATTTTCTTTATTGCTCTTCCTTTATCCAAGACTATACTCAAATCAATCACATCTTTTACAACATAGCATTAGCTACTTATATTTTCTTTGTTGCTCTTCCTTTATCCAAGACTGTACTCAAATCAATCACATCTTTTACAACATAGCATTAGCTACTTATATTTTCTTTATTGCTCTCTCTCAATCCAAGACTGTACTCTAATCAATCACATCTTTTACAACATAGCATTAGCTACTTATATTTTCTTTATTGCTCTTCCTTTATCCAAGACTATACTCAAATCAATCACATCTTTTACAACATAGCATTAGCTACTTATATTTTCTTTATTGCTCTTCCTATATCCAAGACTATACTCTAATCAATCACATCTTTTACAACATAGCATTAGCTACTTATATTTTCTTTATTGCTCTTCCATTATCCAAGACTATACTCAAATCAATCACATCTTTTACAACATAGCATTAGCTACTTATATTTTCTTTATTGCTCTTCCTTTATCCAAGACTATACTCTAATCAATCACATCTTTTACAACATAGCATTAGCTACTTATATTTTCTTTATTGCTCTTCCTTTATCCAAGACTGTACTCAAATCAATCACATCTTTTACAACATAGCATTAGCTACTTATATTTTCTTTATTGCTCTCTCTCAATCCAAGACTGTACTCTAATCAATCACATCTTTTACAACATAGCATTAGCTACTTATATTTTCTTTATTGCTCTTCCTTTATCCAAGACTATACTCAAATCAATCACATCTTTTACAACATAGCATTAGCTACTTATATTTTCTTTATTGCTCTTCCTTTATCCAAGACTATACTCAAATCAATCACATCTTTTACAACATAGCATTAGCTACTTATATTTTCTTTATTGCTCTTCCTTTATCCAAGACTGTACTCAAATCAATCACATCTTTTACAACATAGCATTAGCTACTTATATTTTCTTTATTGCTCTTCCTTTATCCAAGACTATACTCAAATCAATCACATCTTTTACAACATAGCATTAGCTACTTATATTTTCTTTATTGCTCTTCCTTTATCCAAGACTGTACTCAAATCAATCACATCTTTTACAACATAGCATTAGCTACTTATATTTTCTTTATTGCTCTCTCTCAATCCAAGACTGTACTCTAATCAATCACATCTTTTACAACATAGTATTAGCTACTTATATTTTCTTTATTGCTCTTCCTCAATCCAAGACTATACTCTAATCAATCACATCTTTTACAACATAGCATTAGCTACTTATATTTTCTTTATTGCTCTTCCTTTATCCAAGACTATACTCCAATCAATCACATCTTTTACAACATAGCATAAGCTACTTATATTTTCTTTATTGCTCTTCCTTTATCCAAGACTATACTCAAATCAATCACATCTTTTACAACATAGCATTAGCTACTTATATTTTCTTTATTGCTCTTCCTTTATCCAAGACTATACTCTAATCAATCACATCTTTTACAACATAGCATTAGCTACTTATATTTTCTTTATTGCTCTTCCTTTATCCAAGACTATACTCTAATCAATCACATCTTTTACAACATAGCATTAGCTACTTATATTTTCTTTATTGCTCTTCCTTTATCCAAGACTATACTCAAATCAATCACATCTTTTACAACATAGCATTAGCTACTTATATTTTCTTTATTGCTCTCTCTCAATCCAAGACTGTACTCTAATCAATCACATCTTTTACAACATAGCATTAGCTACTTATATTTTCTTTATTGCTCTTCCTTTATCCAAGACTATACTCAAATCAATAACATCTTTTACAACATAGCATTAGCTACTTGTATTTTCTTTATTGCTCTTCCTCAATCCAAGACTGTACTCTAATGAATCCCATCTTTGACAACATAGTATTAGCTACTTATATTTTCTTTATTTCTCTTCCTCAATCCAAGACTGTACTCTAATCAATCACATCTTTTACAACATAGTATTAGCTACTTATATTTTCTTTATTGCTCTTCCTCAATCCAAGACTGCACTCTAATCAATCACATCTTTGAAAACATAGCATTAGCTACTTATATTTTCTTTATTGCTCTTCCTCAATCCAAGACTGTACTCTAATCAATCACATCTTTTACAACATACTATTAGCTACTTATATTTTCTTTATTGCTCTGCCTCAATCCAAGACTGTACTCTAATCAATCACATCTTTTACAACATAGCATTAGCTACTTATATTTTCTTTATTGCTCTTCCTTTATCCAAGACTATACTCAAATCAATCACATCTTTTACAACATAGCATTAGCTACTTATATTTTCTTTATTGCTCTTCCTTTATCCAAGACTATACTCTAATCAATCACATCTTTTACAACATAGCATTAGCTACTTATATTTTATTTATTGCTCTTTCTTTATCCAAGACTGTACTCAAATCAATCACATCTTTTACAACATAGCATTAGCTACTTATATTTTCTTTATTGCTCTCTCTCAATCCAAGACTGTACTCTAATCAATCACATCTTTTACAACATAGCATTAGCTACTTATATTTTCTTTATTGCTCTTCCTTTATCCAAGACTATACTCAAATCAATCACATCTTTTACAACATAGCATTAGCTACTTATATTTTCTTTATTGCTCTTCCTTTATCCAAGACTATACTCTAATCAATCACATCTTTTACAACATAGCATTAGCTACTTATATTTTCTTTATTGCTCTTCCTTTATCCAAGACTATACTCAAATCAATCACATCTTTTACAACATAGCATTAGCTACTTATATTTTCTTTATTGCTCTCTCTCAATCCAAGACTGTACTCTAATCAATCACATCTTTTACAACATAGCATTAGCTACTTATATTTTCTTTATTGCTCTTCCTTTATCCAAGACTATACTCAAATCAATAACATCTTTTACAACATAGCATTAGCTACTTGTATTTTCTTTATTGCTCTCTCTCAATCCAAGACTGTACTCTAATGAATCCCATCTTTGACAACATAGTATTAGCTACTTATATTTTCTTTATTTCTCTTCCTCAATCCAAGACTGTACTCTAATCAATCACATCTTTTACAACATAGTATTAGCTACTTATATTTTCTTTATTGCTCTTCCTCAATCCAAGACTGCACTCTAATCAATCACATCTTTGAAAACATAGCATTAGCTACTTATATTTTCTTTATTGCTCTTCCTCAATCCAAGACTGTACTCTAATCAATCACATCTTTTACAACATACTATTAGCTACTTATATTTTCTTTATTGCTCTGCCTCAATCCAAGACTGTACTCTAATCAATCACATCTTTTACAACATAGCATTAGCTACTTATATTTTCTTTATTGCTCTTCCTTTATCCAAGACTATACTCAAATCAATCACATCTTTTACAACATAGCATTAGCTACTTATATTTTCTTTATTGCTCTTCCTTTATCCAAGACTATACTCTAATCAATCACATCTTTTACAACATAGCATTAGCTACTTATATTTTATTTATTGCTCTTTCTTTATCCAAGACTGTACTCAAATCAATCACATCTTTTACAACATAGCATTAGCTACTTATATTTTCTTTATTGCTCTCTCTCAATCCAAGATTGTACTCTAATCAATCACATCTTTTACAACATAGCATTAGCTACTTATATTTTCTTTATTGCTCTTCCTTTATCCAAGACTATACTCAAATCAATCACATCTTTTACAACATAGCATTAGCTACTTATATTTTCTTTATTGCTCTTCCTTTATCCAAGACTATACTCTAATCAATCACATCTTTTACAACATAGCATTAGCTACTTATATTTTCTTTATTGCTCTTCCTTTATCCAAGACTGTACTCAAATCAATCACATCTTTTACAACATAGCATTAGCTACTTATATTTTCTTTATTGCTCTTCCTTTATCCAAGACTATACTCAAATCAATCACATCTTTTACAACATAGCATTAGCTACTTATATTTTCTTTATTGCTCTCTCTCAATCCAAGACTGTACTCTAATCAATCACATCTTTTACAACATAGTATTAGCTACTTATATTTTCTTTATTGCTCTCTCTCAATCCAAGACTGTACTCTAATCAATCACATCTTTTACAACATAGCATTAGCTACTTATATTTTCTTTATTGCTCTCTCTCAATCCAAGACTGTACTCAAATCAATCACATCTTTTACAACATAGCATTAGCTACTTATATTTTATTATTGCTCTCTCTCAATCCAAGACTGTACTCTAATCAATCACATCTTTTACAACATAGCATTAGCTACTTATATTTTCTTTATTGCTCTCTCTCAATCCAAGACTGTACTCTAATCAATCCCATCTTTTACAACATAGCATTAGCTACTTATATTTTCTTTATTGCTCTCTCTCAATCCAAGACTGTACTCTAATCAATCACATCTTTTACAACATAGCATTAGCTACTTATATTTTCTTTATTGCTCTCTCTCAATCCAAGACTGTACTCTAATCAATCACATCTTTTACAACATAGCATTAGCTACTTTTATTTTCTTTATTGCTCTCTCTCAATCCAAGACTGTACTCTAATCAATCACATCTTTTACAACATAGCATTAGCTACTTATATTTTCTTTATTGCTCTCTCTCAATCCAAGACTGTACTCAAATCAATCACATCTTTTACAACATAGCATTAGCTACTTATATTTTCTTTATTTCTCTTCCTTTATCCAAGACTGTACTCTAATCAATCACATCTTTTACAACATAGCATTAGCTACTTATATTTTCTTTATTGCTCTCTCTCAATCCAAGACTGTACTCAAATCAATCACATCTTTTACAACATAGCATTAGCTACTTATATTTTCTTTATTGCTCTCTCTCAATCCAAGACTGTACTCTAATCAATCACATCTTTTACAACATAGCATTAGCTACTTATATTTTCTTTATTGCTCTCTCTCAATCCAAGACTGTACTCTAATCAATCACATCTTTTACAACATAGCATTAGCTACTTATATTTTCTTTATTGCTCTCTCTCAATCCAAGACTGTACTCTAATCAATCACATCTTTTACAACATAGCATTAGCTACTTATATTTTCTTTATTGCTCTCTCTCAATCCAAGACTGTACTCTAATCAATCACATCTTTTACAACATAGCATTAGCTACTTATATTTTCTTTATTGCTCTCTCTCAATCCAAGACTGTACTCAAATCAATCACATCTTTTACAACATAGCATTAGCTACTTATATTTTCTTTATTGCTCTCTCTCAATCCAAGACTGTACTCTAATCAATCACATCTTTTACAACATAGCATTAGCTACTTATATTTTCTTTATTGCTCTCTCTCAATCCAAGACTGTACTCAAATCAATCACATCTTTTACAACATAGCATTAGCTACTTATATTTTCTTTATTGCTCTTCCTTTATCCAAGACTGTACTCTAATCAATCACATCTTTTACAACATAGCATTAGCTACTTATATTTTCTTTATTGCTCTCTCTCAATCCAAGACTGTACTCTAATCAATCACATCTTTTACAACATAGCATTAGCTACTTATATTTTCTTTATTGCTCTCTCTCAATCCAAGACTGTACTCAAATCAATCACATCTTTTACAACATAGCATTAGCTACTTATATTTTCTTTATTGCTCTCTCTCAATCCAAGACTGTACTCTAATCAATCACATCTTTTACAACATAGCATTAGCTACTTATATTTTCTTTATTGCTCTCTCTCAATCCAAGACTGTACTCTAATCAATCACATCTTTTACAACATAGCATTTGCTACTTATATTTTCTTTATTGCTCTTCCTTTATCCAAGACTGTACTCTAATCAATCACATCTTTTACAACATAGCATTAGCTACTTATATTTTCTTTATTGCTCTTCCTTTATCCAAGACTGTACTCAAATCAATCACATCTTTTACAACATAGCATTAGCTACTTATATTTTCTTTATTGCTCTCTCTCAATCCAAGACTGTACTCAAATCAATCACATCTTTTACAACATAGCATTAGCTACTTATATTTTCTTTATTGCTCTCTCTCAATCCAAGACTGTACTCTAATCAATCACATCTTTTACAACATAGCATTAGCTACTTATATTTTCTTTATTGCTCTTCCTTTATCCAAGACTGTACTCTAATCAATCACATCTTTTACAACATAGCATTAGCTACTTATATTTTCTTTATTGCTCTTCCTTTATCCAAGACTGTACTCAAATCAATCACATCTTTTACAACATAGCATTAGCTACTTATATTTTCTTTATTGCTCTCTCTCAATCCAAGACTGTACTCAAATCAATCACATCTTTTACAACATAGCATTAGCTACTTATATTTTCTTTATTGCTCTCTCTCAATCCAAGACTGTACTCTAATCAATCACATCTTTTACAACATAGCATTAGCTACTTATATTTTCTTTATTGCTCTCTCTCAATCCAAGACTGTACTCTAATCAATCACATCTTTTACAACATAGCATTAGCTACTTATATTTTCTTTATTGCTCTCTCTCAATCCAAGACTGTACTCTAATCAATCACATCTTTTACAACATAGCATTAGCTACTTATATTTTCTTTATTGCTCTCTCTCAATCCAAGACTGTACTCAAATCAATCACATCTTTTACAACATAGCATTAGCTACTTATATTTTCTTTATTGCTCTCTCTCAATCCAAGACTGTACTCTAATCAATCACATCTTTTACAACATAGCATTAGCTACTTATATTTTCTTTATTGCTCTCTCTCAATCCAAGACTGTACTCTAATCAATCACATCTTTTACAACATAGCATTAGCTACTTATATTTTCTTTATTGCTCTCTCTCAATCCAAGACTGTACTCTAATCAATCACATCTTTTACAACATAGCATTAGCTACTTATATTTTCTTTATTGCTCTCTCTCAATCCAAGACTGTACTCAAATCAATCACATCTTTTACAACATAGCATTAGCTACTTGTATTTTCTTTATTGCTCTTCCTTTATCCAAGACTGTACTCTAATCAATCACATCTTTTACAACATAGCATTAGCTACTTATATTTTCTTTATTGCTCTCTCTCAATCCAAGACTGTACTCAAATCAATCACATCTTTTACAACATAGCATTAGCTACTTATATTTTCTTTATTGCTCTCTCTCAATCCAAGACTGTACTCAAATCAATCACATCTTTTACAACATAGCATTAGCTACTTATATTTTCTTTATTGCTCTCTCTCAATCCAAGACTGTACTCTAATCAATCACATCTTTTACAACATAGCATTAGCTACTTATATTTTCTTTATTGCTCTTCCTTTATCCAAGACTGTACTCAAATCAATCACATCTTTTACAACATAGCATTAGCTACTTATATTTTCTTTATTGCTCTCTCTCAATCCAAGACTGTACTCAAATCAATCACATCTTTTACAACATAGCATTAGCTACTTATATTTTCTTTATTGCTCTCTCTCAATCCAAGACTGTACTCTAATCAATCACATCTTTTACAACATAGCATTAGCTACTTATATTTTCTTTATTGCTCTCTCTCAATCCAAGACTGTACTCTAATCAATCACATCTTTTACAACATAGCATTAGCTACTTATATTTTCTTTATTGCTCTCTCTCAATCCAAGACTGTACTCAAATCAATCACATCTTTTACAACATAGCATTAGCTACTTATATTTTCTTTATTGCTCTCTCTCAATCCAAGACTGTACTCTAATCAATCACATCTTTTACAACATAGCATTAGCTACTTATATTTTCTTTATTGCTCTCTCTCAATCCAAGACTGTACTCAAATCAATCACATCTTTTACAACATAGCATTAGCTACTTATATTTTCTTTATTGCTCTCTCTCAATCCAAGACTGTACTCTAATCAATCACATCTTTTACAACATAGCATTAGCTACTTATATTTTCTTTATTGCTCTCTCTCAATCCAAGACTGTACTCAAATCAATCACATCTTTTACAACATAGCATTAGCTACTTATATTTTCTTTATTGCTCTCTCTCAATCCAAGACTGTACTCTAATCAATCACATCTTTTACAACATAGCATTAGCTACTTATATTTTCTTTATTGCTCTCTCTCAATCCAAGACTGTACTCTAATCAATCACATCTTTTACAACATAGCATTAGCTACTTATATTTTCTTTATTGCTCTCTCTCAATCCAAGACTGTACTCTAATCAATCACATCTTTTACAACATAGCATTAGCTACTTATATTTTCTTTATTGCTCTCTCTCAATCCAAGACTGTACTCAAATCAATCACATCTTTTACAACATAGCATTAGCTACTTATATTTTCTTTATTGCTCTCTCTCAATCCAAGACTGTACTCTAATCAATCACATCTTTTACAACATAGCATTAGCTACTTATATTTTCTTTATTGCTCTCTCTCAATCCAAGACTGTACTCTAATCAATCACATCTTTTACAACATAGCATTAGCTACTTATATTTTCTTTATTGCTCTCTCTCAATCCAAGACTGTACTCTAATCAATCACATCTTTTACAACATAGCATTAGCTACTTATATTTTCTTTATTGCTCTTCCTTTATCCAAGACTGTACTCAAATCAATCACATCTTTTACAACATAGCATTAGCTACTTATATTTTCTTTATTGCTCTCTCTCAATCCAAGACTGTACTCTAATCAATCACATCTTTTACAACATAGCATTAGCTACTTATATTTTCTTTATTGCTCTCTCTCAATCCAAGACTGTACTCTAATCAATCACATCTTTTACAACATAGCATTAGCTACTTATATTTTCTTTATTGCTCTCTCTCAATCCAAGACTGTACTCTAATCAATCACATCTTTTACAACATAGCATTAGCTACTTATATTTTCTTTATTGCTCTCTCTCAATCCAAGACTGTACTCTAATCAATCACATCTTTTACAACATAGCATTAGCTACTTATATTTTCTTTATTGCTCTCTCTCAATCCAAGACTGTACTCAAATCAATCACATCTTTTACAACATAGCATTAGCTACTTATATTTTCTTTATTGCTCTCTCTCAATCCAAGACTGTACTCTAATCAATCACATCTTTTACAACATAGCATTAGCTACTTATATTTTCTTTATTGCTCTCCCTCAATATAAGACTGTACTCTAATCAATCCCATCTTTGACAACATAGCATTAGCTACTTATATTTTCTTTATTGCTCTCCCTCAATCCAAGACTGTACTCTAATCAATCACATCTTTTACAACATAGCATTAGCTACTAATATTTTATTTATTGCTCTCCCTCAATCCAAGACTGTACTCTAATCAATCCCATCTTTGACAACATAGCATTAGCTGCTTATATTTTCTTTATTGCTCTCCCTCAATCCAAGACTGTACTCTAATCAATCACATCTTTTACAACATAGCATTAGCTACTAATATTTTATTTATTGCTCTCCCTCAATCCAAGACTGTACTCTAATCAATCCCATCTTGGACAACATAGCATTAGCTGCTTATATTTTCTTTATTGCTCTCTCTCAATCCAAGACTGTACTCTAATCAATCACATCTTTTACAACATAGCATTAGCTACTTATATTTTCTTTATTGCTCTCTCTCAATCCAAGACTGTACTCAAATCAATCACATCTTTACAACATAGCATTAGCTACTTATATTTTCTTTATTGCTCTCTCTCAATCCAAGACTGTACTCTAATCAATCACATCTTTTACAACATAGCATTAGCTACTTATATTTTCTTTATTGCTCTCCCTCAATCCAAGACTGTACTCTAATCAATCCCATCTTTGACAACATAGCATTAGCTGCTTATATTTTCTTTATTGCTCTCCCTCAATCCAAGACTGTACTCTAATCAATCACATCTTTTACAACATAGCATTAGCTACTAATATTTTATTTATTGCTCTCCCTCAATCCAAGACTGTACTCTAATCAATCCCATCTTTGACAACATAGCATTAGCTGCTTATATTTTCTTTATTGCTCTCCCTCAATCCAAGACTGTACTCTAATCAATCACATCTTTTACAACATAGCATTAGCTACTAATATTTTATTTATTGCTCTCCCTCAATCCAAGACTGTACTCTAATCAATCCCATCTTGGACAACATAGCATTAGCTGCTTATATTTTCTTTATTGCTCTCTCTCAATCCAAGACTGTACTCTAATCAATCACATCTTTTACAACATAGCATTAGCTACTTATATTTTCTTTATTGCTCTCTCTCAATCCAAGACTGTACTCAAATCAATCACATCTTTTACAACATAGCATTAGCTACTTATATTTTCTTTATTGCTCTCTCTCAATCCAAGACTGTACTCTAATCAATCACATCTTTTACAACATAGCATTAGCTACTTATATTTTCTTTATTGCTCTCCCTCAATCCAAGACTGTACTCTAATCAATCCCATCTTTGACAACATAGCATTAGCTACTAATATTTTATTTATTGCTCTCCCTCAATCCAAGACTGTACTCTAATCAATCACATCTTTTACAACATAGCATTAGCTACTTATATTTTCTTTATTGCTCTCTCTCAATCCAAGACTGTACTCTAATCAATCACATCTTTTACAACATAGCATTAGCTACTTATATTTTATTTATTGCTCTCCCTCAATCCAAGACTGTACTCTAATCAATCCCATCTTTGACAACATAGCATTAGCTGCTTATATTTTCTTTATTGCTCTCCCTCAATCCAAGACTGTACTCTAATCAATCACATCTTTTACAACATAGCATTAGCTACTTATATTTTCTTTATTGCTCTCTCTCAATCCAAGACTGTACTCAAATCAATCACATCTTTTACAACATAGCATTAGCTACTTATATTTTCTTTATTGCTCTCTCTCAATCCAAGACTGTACTCTAATCAATCACATCTTTTACAACATAGCATTAGCTACTTATATTTTCTTTATTGCTCTTCCTTTATCCAAGACTGTACTCAAATCAATCACATCTTTTACAACATAGCATTAGCTACTTATATTTTCTTTATTGCTCTCTCTCAATCCAAGACTGTACTCAAATCAATCACATCTTTTACAACATAGCATTAGCTACTTATATTTTCTTTATTGCTCTCTCTCAATCCAAGACTGTACTCTAATCAATCACATCTTTTACAACATAGCATTAGCTACTTATATTTTCTTTATTGCTCTCTCTCAATCCAAGACTGTACTCTAATCAATCACATCTTTTACAACATAGCATTAGCTACTTATATTTTCTTTATTGCTCTCTCTCAATCCAAGACTGTACTCTAATCAATCCTATCTTTTACAACATATTATTAGCTACTTATATTTTCTTTATTGCTCTCTCTCAATCCAAGACTGTACTCTAATCAATCACATCTTTTACAACATAGCATTAGCTACTTATATTTTCTTTATTGCTCTCTCTCAATCCAAGACTGTACTCAAATCAATCACATCTTTTACAACATAGCATTAGCTACTTATATTTTCTTTATTGCTCTCTCTCAATCCAAGACTGTACTCTAATCAATCACATCTTTTACAACATAGCATTAGCTACTTATATTTTCTTTATTGCTCTCTCTCAATCCAAGACTGTACTCTAATCAATCCCATCTTTTACAACATAGCATTAGCTACTTATATTTTCTTTATTGCTCTTCCTCAATCCAAGACTGTACTCAAATCAATCACATCTTTTACAACATAGCATTAGCTACTTATATTTTCTTTATTGCTCTCTCTCAATCCAAGACTGTACTCTAATCAATCACATCTTTTACAACATAGCATTAGCTACTTATATTTTCTTTATTGCTCTCTCTCAATCCAAGACTGTACTCTAATCAATCACATCTTTTACAACATAGCATTAGCTACTTATATTTTCTTTATTGCTCTCTCTCAATCCAAGACTGTACTCAAATCAATCACATCTTTTACAACATAGCATTAGCTACTTATATTTTCTTTATTGCTCTCTCTCAATCCAAGACTGTACTCTAATCAATCACATCTTTTACAACATAGCATTAGCTACTTATATTTTCTTTATTGCTCTCTCTCAATCCAAGACTGTACTCAAATCAATCACATCTTTTACAACATAGCATTAGCTACTTATATTTTCTTTATTGCTCTCTCTCAATCCAAGACTGTACTCAAATCAATCACATCTTTTACAACATAGCATTAGCTACTTATATTTTCTTTATTGCTCTCTCTCAATCCAAGACTGTACTCTAATCAATCACATCTTTTACAACATAGCATTAGCTACTTATATTTTCTTTATTGCTCTCTCTCAATCCAAGACTGTACTCTAATCAATCACATCTTTTACAACATAGCATTAGCTACTTATATTTTCTTTATTGCTCTCTCTCAATCCAAGACTGTACTCAAATCAATCACATCTTTTACAACATAGCATTAGCTACTTATATTTTCTTTATTGCTCTCTCTCAATCCAAGACTGTACTCTAATCAATCACATCTTTTACAACATAGCATTAGCTACTTATATTTTCTTTATTGCTCTCTCTCAATCCAAGACTGTACTCAAATCAATCACATCTTTTACAACATAGCATTAGCTACTTATATTTTCTTTATTGCTCTCTCTCAATCCAAGACTGTACTCTAATCAATCACATCTTTTACAACATAGCATTAGCTACTTATATTTTCTTTATTGCTCTCTCTCAATCCAAGACTGTACTCTAATCAATCACATCTTTTACAACATAGCATTAGCTACTTATATTTTCTTTATTGCTCTCTCTCAATCCAAGACTGTACTCTAATCAATCCCATCTTTTACAACATATTATTAGCTACTTATATTTTCTTTATTGCTCTCTCTCAATCCAAGACTGTACTCTAATCAATAACATCTTTTACAACATAGCATTAGCTACTTATATTTTCTTTATTGCTCTCTCTCAATCCAAGACTGTACTCAAATCAATCACATCTTTTACAACATAGCATTAGCTACTTATATTTTCTTTATTGCTCTCTCTCAATCCAAGACTGTACTCTAATCAATCACATCTTTTACAACATAGCATTAGCTACTTATATTTTCTTTATTGCTCTCTCTCAATCCAAGACTGTACTCAAATCAATCACATCTTTTACAACATAGCATTAGCTACTTATATTTTCTTTATTGCTCTTCCTTTATCCAAGACTGTACTCTAATCAATCACATCTTTTACAACATAGCATTAGCTACTTATATTTTCTTTATTGCTCTTCCTTTATCCAAGACTGTACTCAAATCAATCACATCTTTTACAACATAGCATTAGCTACTTATATTTTCTTTATTGCTCTCTCTCAATCCAAGACTGTACTCAAATCAATCACATCTTTTACAACATAGCATTAGCTACTAATATTTTCTTTATTGCTCTCTCTCAATCCAAGACTGTACTCAAATCAATCACATCTTTTACAACATAGCATTAGCTACTTATATTTTCTTTATTGCTCTTCCTTTATCCAAGACTGTACTCTAATCAATCACATCTTTTACAACATAGCATTAGCTACTTATATTTTCTTTATTGCTCTTCCTTTATCCAAGACTGTACTCAAATCAATCACATCTTTTACAACATAGCATTAGCTACTTATATTTTCTTTATTGCTCTCTCTCAATCCAAGACTGTACTCAAATCAATCACATCTTTTACAACATAGCATTAGCTACTTATATTTTATTTATTGCTCTCCCTCAATCCAAGACTGTACTCTAATCAATCCCATCTTTGACAACATAGCATTAGCTGCTTATATTTTCTTTATTGCTCTCCCTCAATCCAAGACTGTACTCTAATCAATCACATCTTTTACAACATAGCATTAGCTACTTATATTTTCTTTATTGCTCTCTCTCAATCCAAGACTGTACTCAAATCAATCACATCTTTTACAACATAGCATTAGCTACTTATATTTTCTTTATTGCTCTCTCTCAATCCAAGACTGTACTCTAATCAATCACATCTTTTACAACATAGCATTAGCTACTTATATTTTCTTTATTGCTCTTCCTTTATCCAAGACTGTACTCAAATCAATCACATCTTTTACAACATAGCATTAGCTACTTATATTTTCTTTATTGCTCTCTCTCAATCCAAGACTGTACTCAAATCAATCACATCTTTTACAACATAGCATTAGCTACTTATATTTTCTTTATTGCTCTCTCTCAATCCAAGACTGTACTCTAATCAATCACATCTTTTACAACATAGCATTAGCTACTTATATTTTCTTTATTGCTCTCTCTCAATCCAAGACTGTACTCTAATCAATCACATCTTTTACAACATAGCATTAGCTACTTATATTTTCTTTATTGCTCTCTCTCAATCCAAGACTGTACTCTAATCAATCCTATCTTTTACAACATATTATTAGCTACTTATATTTTCTTTATTGCTCTCTCTCAATCCAAGACTGTACTCTAATCAATCACATCTTTTACAACATAGCATTAGCTACTTATATTTTCTTTATTGCTCTCTCTCAATCCAAGACTGTACTCAAATCAATCACATCTTTTACAACATAGCATTAGCTACTTATATTTTCTTTATTGCTCTCTCTCAATCCAAGACTGTACTCTAATCAATCACATCTTTTACAACATAGCATTAGCTACTTATATTTTCTTTATTGCTCTCTCTCAATCCAAGACTGTACTCTAATCAATCCCATCTTTTACAACATAGCATTAGCTACTTATATTTTCTTTATTGCTCTTCCTCAATCCAAGACTGTACTCAAATCAATCACATCTTTTACAACATAGCATTAGCTACTTATATTTTCTTTATTGCTCTCTCTCAATCCAAGACTGTACTCTAATCAATCACATCTTTTACAACATAGCATTAGCTACTTATATTTTCTTTATTGCTCTCTCTCAATCCAAGACTGTACTCTAATCAATCACATCTTTTACAACATAGCATTAGCTACTTATATTTTCTTTATTGCTCTCTCTCAATCCAAGACTGTACTCTAATCAATCCTATCTTTTACAACATATTATTAGCTACTTATATTTTCTTTATTGCTCTCTCTCAATCCAAGACTGTACTCTAATCAATCACATCTTTTACAACATAGCATTAGCTACTTATATTTTCTTTATTGCTCTCTCTCAATCCAAGACTGTACTCAAATCAATCACATCTTTTACAACATAGCATTAGCTACTTATATTTTCTTTATTGCTCTCTCTCAATCCAAGACTGTACTCTAATCAATCACATCTTTTACAACATAGCATTAGCTACTTATATTTTCTTTATTGCTCTCTCTCAATCCAAGACTGTACTCTAATCAATCCCATCTTTTACAACATAGCATTAGCTACTTATATTTTCTTTATTGCTCTTCCTCAATCCAAGACTGTACTCAAATCAATCACATCTTTTACAACATAGCATTAGCTACTTATATTTTCTTTATTGCTCTCTCTCAATCCAAGACTGTACTCTAATCAATCACATCTTTTACAACATAGCATTAGCTACTTATATTTTCTTTATTGCTCTCTCTCAATCCAAGACTGTACTCTAATCAATCACATCTTTTACAACATAGCATTAGCTACTTATATTTTCTTTATTGCTCTCTCTCAATCCAAGACTGTACTCAAATCAATCACATCTTTTACAACATAGCATTAGCTACTTATATTTTCTTTATTGCTCTCTCTCAATCCAAGACTGTACTCTAATCAATCACATCTTTTACAACATAGCATTAGCTACTTATATTTTCTTTATTGCTCTCTCTCAATCCAAGACTGTACTCAAATCAATCACATCTTTTACAACATAGCATTAGCTACTTATATTTTCTTTATTGCTCTCTCTCAATCCAAGACTGTACTCAAATCAATCACATCTTTTACAACATAGCATTAGCTACTTATATTTTCTTTATTGCTCTCTCTCAATCCAAGACTGTACTCTAATCAATCACATCTTTTACAACATAGCATTAGCTACTTATATTTTCTTTATTGCTCTCTCTCAATCCAAGACTGTACTCAAATCAATCACATCTTTTACAACATAGCATTAGCTACTTATATTTTCTTTATTGCTCTCTCTCAATCCAAGACTGTACTCTAATCAATCACATCTTTTACAACATAGCATTAGCTACTTATATTTTCTTTATTGCTCTCTCTCAATCCAAGACTGTACTCAAATCAATCACATCTTTTACAACATAGCATTAGCTACTTATATTTTCTTTATTGCTCTCTCTCAATCCAAGACTGTACTCTAATCAATCACATCTTTTACAACATAGCATTAGCTACTTATATTTTCTTTATTGCTCTCTCTCAATCCAAGACTGTACTCTAATCAATCACATCTTTTACAACATAGCATTAGCTACTTATATTTTCTTTATTGCTCTCTCTCAATCCAAGACTGTACTCTAATCAATCCCATCTTTTACAACATATTATTTGCTACTTATATTTTCTTTATTGCTCTCTCTCAATCCAAGACTGTACTCTAATCAATAACATCTTTTACAACATAGCATTAGCTACTTATATTTTCTTTATTGCTCTCTCTCAATCCAAGACTGTACTCAAATCAATCACATCTTTTACAACATAGCATTAGCTACTTATATTTTCTTTATTGCTCTCTCTCAATCCAAGACTGTACTCTAATCAATCACATCTTTTACAACATAGCATTAGCTACTTATATTTTCTTTATTGCTCTCTCTCAATCCAAGACTGTACTCAAATCAATCACATCTTTTACAACATAGCATTAGCTACTTATATTTTCTTTATTGCTCTTCCTTTATCCAAGACTGTACTCTAATCAATCACATCTTTTACAACATAGCATTAGCTACTTATATTTTCTTTATTGCTCTTCCTTTATCCAAGACTGTACTCAAATCAATCACATCTTTTACAACATAGCATTAGCTACTTATATTTTCTTTATTGCTCTCTCTCAATCCAAGACTGTACTCAAATCAATCACATCTTTTACAACATAGCATTAGCTACTAATATTTTCTTTATTGCTCTCTCTCAATCCAAGACTGTACTCTAATCAATCACATCTTTTACAACATAGCATTAGCTACTTATATTTTCTTTATTGCTCTTCCTTTATCCAAGACTGTGCTCAAATTAATCACATCTTTTACAACATAGCATTAGCTACTTATATTTTCTTTATTGCTCTTCCTTTATCCAAGACTGTACTCAAATCAATCACATCTTTTACAACATAGCATTAGCTACTTATATTTTCTTTATTGCTCTTCCTTTATCCAAGACTGTACTCAAATCAATCACATCTTTTACAACATAGCATTAGCTACTTATATTTTCTTTATTGCTCTTCCTTTATCCAAGACTATACTCAAATCAATCACATCTTTTACAACATAGCATTAGCTACTTATATTTTCTTTATTGCTCTCTCTCAATCCAAGACTGTACTCTAATCAATCACATCTTTTACAACATAGTATTAGCTACTTACATTTTCTTTATTGCTCTTCCTCAATCCAAGACTATACTCTAATCAATCACATCTTTTACAACATAGCATTAGCTACTTACATTTTCTTTATTGCTCTTCCTCAATCCAAGACTATACTCTAATCAATCACATCTTTTACAACATAGCATTAGCTACTTATATTTTCTTTATTGCTCTTCTTTTATCCAAGACTATACTCTAATCAATCACATCTTTTACAACATAGCATTAGCTACTTATATTTTCTTTATTGCTCTCTCTCAATCCAAGACTGTACTCTAATCAATCACATCTTTTACAACATAGCATTAGCTACTTATATTTTCTTTATTGCTCTCTCTCAATCCAAGACTGTACTCAAATCAATCACATCTTTTACAACATAGCATTAGCTACTTATATTTTCTTTATTGCTCTCTCTCAATCCAAGACTGTACTCAAATCAATCACATCTTTTACAACATAGCATTAGCTACTTATATTTTCTTTATTGCTCTCTCTCAATCCAAGACTGTACTCTAATCAATCACATCTTTTACAACATAGCATTAGCTACTTATATTTTCTTTATTGCTCTCTCTCAATCCAAGACTGTACTCTAATCAATCACATCTTTTACAACATAGCATTAGCTACTTATATTTTCTTTATTGCTCTCTCTCAATCCAAGACTGTACTCTAATCAATCACATCTTTTACAACATAGCATTAGCTACTTATATTTTCTTTATTGCTCTCTCTCAATCCAAGACTGTACTCTAATCAATCACATCTTTTACAACATAGCATTAGCTACTTATATTTTCTTTATTGCTCTCTCTCAATCCAAGACTGTACTCAAATCAATCACATCTTTTACAACATAGCATTAGCTACTTATATTTTCTTTATTGCTCTCTCTCAATCCAAGACTGTACTCTAATCAATCACATCTTTTACAACATAGCATTAGCTACTTATATTTTCTTTATTGCTCTCTCTCAATCCAAGACTGTACTCTAATCAATCACATCTTTTACAACATAGCATTAGCTACTTATATTTTCTTTATTGCTCTCTCTCAATCCAAGACTGTACTCAAATCAATCACATCTTTTACAACATAGCATTAGCTACTTATATTTTCTTTATTGCTCTCTCTCAATCCAAGACTGTACTCTAATCAATCACATCTTTTACAACATAGCATTAGCTACTTATATTTTCTTTATTGCTCTTCCTTTATCCAAGACTATACTCAAATCAATCACATCTTTTACAACATAGCATTAGCTACTTGTATTTTCTTTATTGCTCTTCCTCAATCCAAGACTGTACTCTAATGAATCCCATCTTTGACAACATAGTATTAGCTACTTATATTTTCTTTATTTCTCTTCCTCAATCCAAGACTGTACTCTAATCAATCCCATCTTTGACAACATAGTATTAGCTACTTATATTTTCTTTATTGCTCTTCCTCAATCCAAGACTGTACTCTAATCAATCACATCTTTTACAACATACTATTAGCTACTTATATTTTCTTTATTGCTCTGCCTCAATCCAAGACTGTACTCTAATCAATCACATCTTTTACAACATAGCATTAGCTACTTATATTTTCTTTATTGCTCTTCCTCAATCCAAGAATGTACTCTAATCAATCACATCTTTTACAACATAGCATTAGCTACTTATATTTTCTTTATTGCTCTTCCTCAATCCAAGACTGTACTCTAATCAATCACATCTTTTACAACATAGTATTAGCTACTTATATTTTCTTTATTGCTCTTCCTCAATCCAAGACTATACTCAAATCAATCACATCTTTTACAACATAGTATTAGCTACTTATATTTTCTTTATTGCTCTTCCTCAATCCAAGACTGTACTCTAATCAATCACATCTTTTACAACATAGTATTAGCTACTTATATTTTCTTTATTGCTCTTCCTCAATCCAAGACTGTACTCTAATCAATCACATCTTTTACAACATAGTATTAGCTACTTATATTTTCTTTATTGCTCTTCCTCAATCCAAGACTATACTCAAATCAATCACATCTTTTACAACATAGTATTAGCTACTTATATTTTCTTTATTGCTCTTCCTCAATCCAAGACTGTACTCTAATCAATCACATCTTTTACAACATAGTATTAGCTACTTATATTTTCTTTATTGCTGTTCCTCAATCCAAGACTGTACTCTAATCAATCACATCTTTGACAGCAAAGATGTACCACTCTCTTTAGACTCTACTACCCAAATACATCTATTTGGTGACTTTACGCTCAGAGCAGAAATTGGCTTGGCCTCTCTAACTGCACTGATACAGCTGGTAACATCAGCCATTACTTTGCTATATTCCATTCCTTGACACAGAGAGTAACGTTCCCGACCTGCTACTCAGATCATCAGAACCAGCAAGCCTCACTTCTTGACCCACTTTTGACCACAGTTTTCTGAGGATTGTGTAACAAATGCCCATTGACCTCTCAGGAATGCTGATCATGCTGTGATAATGATAAACCTCACCCTAAACTCTCGACCCCAAGTTGAAGAGCCACTGCTCAAAATGACAAGATGCTACAATAAGGCTAACTGGGATGCCATCAGGGATCACATTAGAAATGATCCATAGGGAAATACCTTTTCTCTTCCTGCCGGACAGTGTTCAAATGAGACGACTGAATGGTTCAAAGCAGCAATTGGAGCACATGTTCCTACACGTAAGTCCTATAGCACACAGCACTCTCCCGAATGGTTTACTTCTGCTTATGCAGCTGCTATTGCTCAAAAGCAGCATGCATACCACAAACTTATCCGACATAAATCCGGTACAAATAGACAAAAGTATATAGAAGCTAGAAGTTATTGTAAGAAGGAAATACCACAGCCAAGAGAGAATACACCTAAACCACCAGAAAATGCATTGAAGTGCAGAAATTAGGAACTCATGACTTCTGGAAAATTTATAACAGTGTAGTAAATAATGGGCAATCAACAATTCTCCCACTATCCAACAATCATGAAGTTGTTCACACAGCAACCGAGAAGGTTAATCTGCTTGTCCGTTAGTTGGCCTTAAATTGTACTTTGGATCCAGCAAACCATTCGATCCCAGATTTTTCTCTATGGGCAAAAACCACACTAGATGATTTGAAAATCACTCCTTTCTGAAGTACATGATATCATAAAAACTCTAGACACCTCAAAAGCATGTAGACCTGATCTCATCCCGGCTGTACTATTTAAAAAAGTGCTTCACTGAGGTTGCTTTTGTTCTCTAAACTTTTCAATAAATTTCTTAATAAATCTTGCTTTCTTGGCTGCTAAAAAACTGCTTCTGTGGTACCAGTTTACAAGAATTCTGGCTAAACAACTGACCCATTAAATTATCGCCCCCATTAGCCTCCTCCCTCTTTTCACCAAAATATTTGAGTTCATAATGAAGACCACCTAAAAGCTGTTAAACTTATGTGTGACCAACAGTATGAGTTTAAGCAAGCCCGTTCTACTGCAGATATCCTAACTGTAATCTCTGAACGTATATACCATGCACTGGATAAAGCAGGGGAAGCTAGGGCAGTAGCCCTAGATATATCTAAGGCCTTTGACAGGGTATGGCACGATGGTCTTCTTATGAAAATCAGACCCTCTGGTATTACTGGATGAATACTTAATGTAATTAAATCCTTCTTAAATAAGAGAAGAATCCAGGTTTTCCTTGATGGTCGAACGTCAAAACAATATGATATAAATGCGGGTGTATCTCACGGGTCGATCCTTGGACCTTTATTATTCTTGATATTCATAAATGACCCCCTTGATATATATTATTTATGAGAAGGGTATATTTGCTGACGACACCATGCTCTATAACAGACATCTGGGGACAACAAATGAACATGTATCCAAGGCAATAGCAGAGACACTAGAGAAAGACCTCCAAATCTGTAGTGGAATGGGGTCAAAAATGGATGGTCACGTTCGATGCTGCCAAGACTAAGCTTCTTTCCTTTAATAACTACAAGAAACTCGAAGCTCAACCACTAATAGCTATGGCTAATGACACGTTACCTGAAAGTACTTTGTTCAAACTCCTCAGCTTAACATTCACAGGGAACATGAGTTGAAACAGATACATGGAGGGTGTTGCTAAGACTGCTGAAAAGAAGGTGGTCTCTCTCTCTCTCTCTCTCTCGATCGTTTTTTTTATTTTTTATTTTTTTACATGGGGATCATCACTTATCAAGGCCCAGGAGCCACTCGAGGATAAGGGTTTTTGTGTACACTAATCAGTGGTATAGTATCGTAGTAATAGTTAGTATTGGGGATTTGATAAAGTGTCTTACTTAAGGGGGCGGTTCATCAGGAATTTGTTCGTGTTGGACTTGAAGACATCCAAGTTGAATTCAGGGGCAAGCGGCAGAGAGTTCCACAGCCGTGCAGTTCTGAGAAAGAAGCTTTCTTCATGGAATCTACGTTTTAATTTTGGCACGGATAAAGAGTAGGGAAAATTATTGACAGTGGTTTCAGCTAGTCGGGTGTTTTTCGTGAAAGATTGGCGGAGGGGGGGGGAACCAGAGAATGGAGCTCAGACGAGCCATGGAAATAACAATAAAACAAAGACAGGCTCGCAAGTCTCTTCTGTGGGAGAGAGGTTGCAGGGAAGAGAAAAGGTCATCCCCCACCAAGCCACAAAGTCTATTTTGTACTCTGTCAAGGCAGGATAGATTGTTTTTAGCAGCTTCTGCCCAGATGTGGCAGCAGTACTCCATCCTTGGACGTACCTGGCTTTTATACAGATAGAGAATTGCATCATTAGTGAGATATCTTCTGGAGCGGTAGAAGGATCCCACTATTTTCCCAACGACCTTGGCCACAGACTTGATGTATGTGTTCCATTTCAGATCAGGAGTAAAGGTCAAACCCAGAAGCTTATCAAAACATGGCGCCTCCCCTAGACGAAAGCCATTCATTTCAATCGATGCCAGATGAGTTGAAACAGATACATGGAGGGTGTTGCTAAGACTGCTGCAAAGAAGGTGCTCTCTCTCTCTCTCTCTCTCTCTCTCTCTCTCTCTCTCTCTCTATCGTGCTAGATAGTTACTTATGCATGATAATATCCTATACCTCTACAAGACTACCATTCACCCATGTATGGAGTTTTGTTGCTACATTTAGGCTGGGGCATTTGCTACTAGTCTCCCCCTTTTAGACAGTTCAAAAGTTACATAGTCTGGTCGACAGCGAATATAAAATATATTTAAATAATCACTTCAAAGTAAAAATTAGCAAGGGAGGAAAACTTATTAAAGTTATGAGTTATAAACTTTAATTTAAAGTTATCTTGTTGGATTGGAACGGAACCTTTTAATCTCAGAAAGTGTCGCGTTATCTTAGCTATGGGTGCTATAATAGAGCGAATTAAAGAGATACCAAAAATATTAAAATATACTAAAATACACTAAAATAATAAAGTATACTAAAATATACTTAAAATACTAAAATATACTAAAATATACTAAAATACTAAAATATATTAAAATATACTAAACTACTAAACTACTAAAATATACTAAAATACTAAATTTATACTAAAATACTAAAATATGCTAAAATTCTAAAATATACTAAACTATACTAAACTACTAAAATGTATTAAAATACTAAAATATACTAATATACTTAAATATACTAAAATACTAAAATATATTAAAATACTAAAATATACTAAAATATACTTAAATATACTAAATACTAAAATATACTAATATACTTAAATATACTAAATACTAAAATATACTTAAATATACTAAAATACTAAAATATATTAAAATACCAAAATATACTAAAATATACTTAAATATACTAAATACTAAAATATACTAATATACTTAAATATACTAAATACTAAAATATACTTAAATATACTAAATACTAAAATATACTAATATACTTAATTATACTAAATGCTAAAATATACTTAAATATACTAAATACTAAAATATACTTAAATATACTAAAATACTAAAATATACTTAAATATACTAAATACTAAAATATACTTAAATATACTAAAATACTAAAATATACTTAAATATACTAAAATATTAAAATATACTAAAATATTAAAATATACTAAAATGTAGTAAAATATACCAAAAATACTAAAATACAATAAAATACTAAATTATACTAAAAATACTAAAATATTAAAATATACTAAAAAGTACAAAGATATAATAAAATACTAAAATATACTAAAATACTAAAAACAAAACAATAAACAAAAAAGAAACAATTAAAACGACCGAAGCCCTAGTCAGATAGATAATAAGCCTCGATTTAAAATTTACTTCTTACATTTGGAATTGAATAATATTATATGAGTGGTCTACCTTAAGTTTAAACAAAAAAAAATGTGCAAAAATTAAACTAAAATGATATCCCTTCATCCCATGCAACGTCGGGAAAGTCAAGTTCGTTTCAAACAAAATACAAAGAATCTTCCGAGTAGACATTTCCTTTGTTCGGGTCAGAAAACAGTCAATTCCTACGTCGACGTGAATTTCTATGATGGCATAAATTGATTGTCGGGAAATGAATTCACGGAACGAAACTTTCAACTTTTTATTCGAGAAAGTTTTCCGTTATTCTTAGCTTCGGCTTCAAGACAAAACGAATAAAATATACTAAAATATAATAAAAATATATTAAAATCTCGAATTTAAAATGGTTTCAATTACATTAACAAAAATTCACAACAAAATAACAAAAATCGTTTATTCTTTTTTGTTAAGACTTAAAAAAACAAACAAGCAAAAACATTTGCTCTCGACATACGTCCATTCAATATACGCGTTTATCGTTAAAAATTATTGAGTGTTTAAAAATATGTGTATTAATTATGTGATCGCGTTTATTATTATTATGTCAATCGACCGTAAAGCTAATAAAGGCAAAGACAGTGAATGGAATAGCAAAAAAATGATGACAAACACAAATTTTCGGTTAAAAACAACAGAATATCGTGTCTTATATTTAACCAAGAAAAAAAAAAAATGGGTAAAATGAATGGTAAATGGGAACAAACGTCTCGTGGTTCTGAAATTATTGTGTCCCGGGGGTAGAATGATGTGCCGCAGGTTGATCCGAGTCGTATAGACGGGGTCTGATGCTGGAAGTGGGCGTCAGTGGGCACTGAAATAGGGACGTCAGTGGGTATGGACATGGAGCTGGACATTAGTGGGCACGGAAACAGGTAGCTGGACGTAAGTGGTCATTAGCATATATATATATATATATATATATATATATATATATAAAATAAAAATTACAATTAAATTTACCAAAATGGTCCAAGATGGTAAAATTAAAGTATATTATAAATATTAAAGAATTAATATTTATAAAATTATCTCAGCCAGATGTAAAAGCTCGATAAAACCAAATAGGAAATAGAGCTTATAGTATGAGCAAACAGTTAATAAAACATGTTAAAAAACACTTTGAAATGAGTTAAAAACATATTTAATCTGAAAAGGAAACACTAGATAAATGGATAGTCCTTAATCCGCGGAGTTTCGAAAAAATACTGAGAAGGAAAGTATTTCTTCGAAACTCCGCGGATTAAGGACTATCCATTTATCTAGTGTTTCCTTTTCAGATTAAATGTTTTTAACTCATTTCAAAGTGTTTTTTAACATATTTTATTAACTGTTTGTTCATATATATATATATATATATATATATATATATATATATATATATATATATATATATACATGAGCAAAAAAATGGGCCAAGAGTGAAAGAAGGAAGAAATAGATTTTTCAATATTTTTCCATGAATTTTTGTTAATTTTAACTGAAAATTTCTATTTTGCAGATTATTATTATTATTATTATTATTATTATTATTATTGTTATTATTATTATTATTATTATTATTATTATAGTATATAATACTAAGTGAAAAAATTAATCCTAAAAATGGTAAGACCGCATCTTGACAAGGGTATAAAAAGCGAATTGCAGGATTAAGGCAATCCAAAATGATTTACAAGCAGAGTTCTGGTATTTTAAGAAAAAAAAAGTACATGAAAACATCTCTTTCTGTAGTGAAGCGAATTGGTCAAAGGTTCGAAGTCGAACGCTTGGTAAAGGAAATCTGGATCTGGTCGTCCTAGAGCATCCACTTTGAAAGACGACCACATGCTTAAATTAACTGTTTTGAAGGATCGAAAGAAAACTTATGTTGACCATAGCAAAGAATTCAAAACAGGGACTGGAAATTGTCTTTCTTGATATATATTATCTAGACGAATGAAAGAAATGGGATATTCCTCTAAAAGGTGTGCAAATAAGCTATTTTTATCTAAGAAGAACATCAATGATAGAAAAAGATTTTTCTCGTGTTATGGCAAGAAAGATACAGACTGGTTCAGGAATGGTTTCTGGTTAGATGAATCAAGATTTTGTCTTGTTAGTGATGCTCCCGATGCTCCCGAATGGTGCAATCGAAGAACTGGAGAAAGATTTTCGTCACATTGCATAAAAACGACAGTTAAATATGGGAATGGAGGGATAATGGTATGGGGAACTTTTACTACAGCAGGAGTTTGGGAACTTATTAGATGTGAAAAGTCACTCAATGCAAAGGAATACATTCGAATATTAGAAACAGGATGTTACTAAGTATCCAAGAGCTAGGAATATCCCAGAACATTATTTTCCAACACGATAATACCCCTGCACACACTGTTAAAGTCACAAAAAAATGGTTTTCTGATAATTCAATTAATGTGATATTTTTGCCAGATCAAAGCCCCGATTTAAACCCAATCGAGAATATTTGGTCCATAATATCTCGTGCATTGGCTGGAAGAATTTTTTCGAATAAACTGTGGGAAGCTGTGCAAAGCGAATGTAATAGTATCTCCTCTTCAAAGTGTTCCATTTTGGTTGAGAGCATATCTAAAAGGATTGATCTTTTAAAGAAATCAAAAAGGGAATACGATTCCATCCTAAGCATTTATTAAAGTAAATGTCTTGTTCTGTGTTATTAGTCTCGTTTAAGTTTTTTTGTTCAATTGTTCTTTGTTCAATATAGCTGACTCCGGATACTTTGTTTAAAGTTATATATATATATATATATATATATATATATATATATATATATATATATATATATATATATATATATATATACCGAATTGCATGTTGTATGTTTTCAAAAAGTTTTTTGAAAAAACAAAACAAAACAAGAATGTTTCCTTCAAAAGCACATATTTTCGACCGAGCCTTCGATCTTCCTCAGTGATATATATATATATATATATATATATATATATATATATATATATATATATGTGTGTGTGTGTGTGTGTGTGTGTGTGTGTGTGTGTGATTATTTCCACGGCCAAACAATGTTGCAGCGCACAAGAGCATAAAATTAAATTTCTACTTGTAAGACATCGGCTTGGGTTATAGCTTGGTCGGATGACCACATCCCTTGTTTGAAACGAAGTAGGTCCGTTCCGTAGTCGGATTTCGCCGCAGTTTGCTTGATCTGTGTTAGTTTATAGCATTTGCTCAGGTAGCAGAGTGCTCGCCTCGCATGCAAGAGGCTCAGGTTTCGAATTCAGAGTTCGGATATGCCTAAAAGATGAACCCAAATGAGGGCGAAACTCGAGTCTTGGACTTTCGGTTTGTTGGCTGTCATGCCCCTTGTGCGCTGCGACGTTGTTTGGTTGTGAAAATAATTATATGATCTCTCACAACATTCTGAATATATATATATATATATATATATATATATATATATATATATATATATATATATATGTATGTATGTATATTGAGTAAAATGATTGATAATTTATAATTAAAATTAAAAATTAAAAATCGGTTTCAAAAGGAAATTAATATTTAACAACATCCCAATGAATGGATTGGCGCGATGATACTTTCGGGCTTTAAAGGCGGACGAATAAAAGATATATCTGCCTTACTTAAAAAATGCTAGTTTTATTTTTGGTGTCTTTAAACCCCCACCCACTCTTTTTTGCTGATGAGGAGACTTTGTTTTATAAAATCAAATCATAAAATTATTGCCCAAGACGTATTGTCTGTCTCAATAAAAACATTGTTTCCGAAACGATCGTACAATTTATTGATTTTGTTTGTTCTTCATTGTAAAACTGATTTTTAATTTTAATTATAAATTATCAATCATTTTACTCAATATTAAAATAGCTCTAGCATATCTATGCCTATCGAGCTTATTATATATCTACATTACAACGAACACTGTTTTCTTTTACGTGTATTAATGCATTTACTAATATATATATTTCTTCTATTATATAAAAAGTCACTTTGTGTGTGTGAGAGTTCCTTCCTTCCTCATAAGTTCCGAAACAGCTGAGCCTCTCTTTTGCAAATTCCACACAAAAGTAATTTATATATCTGGCAGTGTTCTTAAATATGTTGTGTACAGAAATTCATCCGATAAGTATCGAAAATCGAAAAATATCGATCTTAAAAATAACTTTTCTCTCTTATAGATAAAAAATGAATAATTTTTTACAGGGGAATATTTTACGTTACGCCGGCCAAGGGAGATAATAAAATTTCAGCAAATCATTTCTTATTAAAGAAAACAGATTTATTGTCATCTGGAGATATAGCTTAGTGGTAAAGCATTCGATTACAGGTTGAATGGTCTCCTGTTCAAGCCTAGGCGTATCTCACCATTTTATTTTAATTTTTTTCTCATTAATGAATTCAATTTATGATAAAAAAAGAGACCATTTAAAATTGCAACAAATCCTTTCTTTATTTGCATATTTTAAAAGTAAACATTAATCAGAAGTGACTTTTCCAGGGCATCCATCGTCGCCCAAATATCAGCTGACGTAATATTGTTAACAAACACACACGGAATTTGATGAACGACATTATTATTATTTTTAAAATTAAAATTTTTTTTTTTTTTTCAAATTTGTCCACCGAGCAAATTATTCTTCGTAATATATAATATTCAATCACGGATCGATTCTATAATAATACATACGCAATTGTCATAAATTAAAATATCATGTTTAAGCGTATTGTATGACCGGGCAATGCCGGGTTGCCAGTTAATGCACACACACACACACACATACATATATATATTATTGGCTCACATGGAGCTTTCACAAAAGTCAACAAACGATCTGATTGGAAACCTGTGGTGTTCTCTGGAGGCTGAGTGACAACAAGTCTCCCCAGACGTCCAGTTCTCTCCACCTCCTTCGATAGCATTTGCAAATGAATTTGCATCATCGCAACAGCCTCTTGATTTCTCGCCGGCAGTGGCCATTGGTTTATACTGGGATTTGAGTGGCACTAAGCCTCTCCAAATCCCAGTTCTCTTTGCGCTTGTCCAGCCGAGGTCTGGCTGGCACTCTCTCCTTGGTCTTTCAGTCCTTCTTGACCTTTCTCAGCTTTTTGGTGTAACTTTTTTATTGGGAGGAGCGGTGGTGAAACTAGGGGGGGGGGGTGGCATGCATGATGGGGGTGTAGAACTTGTAGATATGCAGTTTCGGTGTTCTTCATTCCCTGTACCGCTTATTCGTTATATTGTATTCTTGTATTATTATCCGCATTCAAGTGTTTCCCTTAATATTTCAGTCGTTTTCATTATCGTTAGTCGTTGTACTTTTGCAGTTATTCCTCTGATTCCAATTTTTTTTTCGAAGTTTTTCGGAATTGTTCCTAGTGCGCCTACTATTATCGGTACTATTTTGATTTTCTTCATCATCCAAATCCCTTTTAACTCTCTGGCTAGCTCTGTATATTTGCTTCGTTTCTCCTTTTCTTTCATACTCCCCCTGTGGTCAGCTGGGACAGCAAAGTCTACGATTTGACAGGATTTTTCTTTCTTGTTAATTATTACGACATCTGGTCTTCTTGCTTGGATGGGTTTTTCCGCCTGTATGTCCATGTCTCATAGGATTTTGTGGTTCTCGTTTTCGAGTGCTGTTGCGGGTTTATGCTTGTACCATTTGTCTGTACGCTCAAAATGCAGTCGTTTGCACAATTCCCAGTGCACCACCCTCCCCACTTGGTCATGCCTGTTTTTGTATTCCTTTTGGGCCAGTTTGCTGCATTCACCTACTATATGGTTTATCGTTTCGTCTCTTTGTTTACAGAATCTGCATTTGGTGTTTTCTTGTGTTTTATCGATTCTTGCTTTGATATGGTTGGTTCTTATCGAGTTATCTTGTGCTGCAGTTATTAGAGATTTAGTTTCTCGGTTTATATGTCCTTTCGCATCCATGTCCAGGTGTTTTCGTTATTCTCATCTTTTGTCATTCTTATGAATCTTCCGTGGAGTTGTTTCTCTTCCCATTTCTCTTTTCTTGTTTTGTCGTTTGTCTCTCTGCTTTCTGTTTTTTTTTTCAGTGTCTCTCGCTGCCATAATTATCCTTTCAGTGTTTTGCATTATGTATTTTTCTAGTCTTTTTTTGTGTCCTTCACACAGTCTTCTATACAGATCAGTTCTCTCCCGCCATCTTTCCTTTTCACGTAGAGTATGGCAATATCGTCCTTTGGATGTAGTGCATTATGCATAGTCATGAGTTTCCTGGTTTTCTGGTCGAGTTGTCTCAGTTCTTCTTTTGTCCACCCTATAAACGGTCCAGAGTATCTTACTAGTGATACTGCGCATGTATTTATACCTTTTATTAGGTTTCTGCTATATAATTTCGTTTCCAGGAGTGTTCTTGTTCTCCTGAGGTATTCCTTTCCAATTTTCTCTTTCATTTCTGTTGCTCTGATGGTGTCCGCTTCCAGAATTCCCAAGTATTTATAGTCGTCTTGTTCTCCTAGTACCCTCATTTCTGTTTGGTTGGGTAGTTCCATGCCTTCTGTCGTTTCCAGTTTTCCCTTTCTTATAACTAGTTATTCGCACTTTTCCATTCCAAATTCCATTTGGATATCTTGGCTGAAGATCTTAGTAGTGTTAATTAGCTCCTTTTCAGCCCTTGCAAAAAGTTTCAAATCGTCCATGTACATCAGGTGGTTCATTTTTTCCTCTGTATTGGAGAACTTGTATCCGGCTTGGTACTTTTTCAGAATACTGTTCAAGGGCATCATGGCTATGATGAACAGTAGTGGTGATAGTGAGTCTCCTTGGAAAATGCCTCTTTGTATGTTAATTTCTGTTATGTGTTGTCCATCAGCTGTCAATTCCAGTCTCATGTTTTCATTGCATTTTCTGCTTGGTATTTTATATATTTTTAAGCATTCTATTATCCATGCTTGGGGCATCCTGTCGTAAGCTTTTTTGTAGTCGATCCATGCCATGGCTAAATTCATTCTCCTCCTTTTTACCTTCTTTAGGTCATGTGTTCCTCTTTTTCCTTTTTGGCATCCTTTCTGCTCCTCGGGAATGAGTCCACGGTTATTCAGGGAGTGGTAGATTTGTTCCCTCAGTTGTGCTGTCAGTATCTTCCACATAGTTGGTAAGCACGTGATTGGCCTATAGTTGCTAGGGACGGTTCCTTTCTCTGTGTCCTTCAGTAGCAGTGTGGTTCTACCTTTTGTCATCCAGTCTGGCACGCTTGCTTCCTGTATACATCTTCCCAGGTTTTGGGCTAGCCTTTCGTGTAAGGTTGTGAATGTTTTGAACCAGTATGCATGTATCCCGTCATGCTCTGGTGCTCTCCAGTTTGCCATTTTTCCTATGGTTTTCTTTAGGGTTTCCTTGCTGATTTTATTCACTGTTCCTTCTTCTATTTGATGTAACTCTCCTTTCATGTCTTTCAGCCACTCGGCATTTCTATTGTGATCTCTTCGCTCTTCCCATATGTTACTCCTGTAGAGTTTTGTTTCTGTCGGATTTGGTTGTTCTGTTTTTGTTTTTCCTCCGTTCACATTTTGGTAGAATTGGCTTTCATTAGTTTCAAATGTTCTGTTTTGTTTGCATTGTTCAGATTTATATCTATATCGTCTCAATCTCGCTTCTTTTGCTTTTATTTTTTGGTCCAGTTCTTCATGTTTCTTGTTTAGCCTCTCCCTGCCAGTTACATTTTCAATATTCCATTTTCTCCACATTGCTTTCTTCCTGGTGAGCATTTTGGTTTCTTTTTTACGTTTGTGTATTTGGGTTTCTAGTCTTATTTCCCATCCAGGTTTTGTCGGTCCGCTTGTCCCCGGTTGTTTTTTCTGATTTGAGTTTCATACTTACCATTTTGGCGCCTGCGTAAATGAAGTTGTTTAAGTTTGTGATTGTATTTGTTGGGATGTGTGGGAGGAGTTTGTTAACCTTCTCTGTTTCTGTTTTTAATTTTTCCTGCTCTTGGTTCCTTAACGATGGAAGATTTGTTTTTTCTTCTTTCATCAGCTGTATTATTTTATTTATTTTATTTGCTTCATTCTCTGTTAGTTCTGTTTCATTGTTCTCGGTTTCCACGTTTGTAGACTTCGTTCTTTGTTGGTCCTCAGCCTTTGGTGTTTTTACTTGTGAGGCTTCAACTTGTGGGGTTGCTCTACGTGCGATTCCGCTGGGGGATGCTTCTTATTCAGTTTCATCATTTATTTTTCGATGAATTTCTGTTAGTTCTAGTTTAGAGAGCCAACCTTTCTTGAGTATCAGTCTTGCTTGGTCCGCAATTCTTTGTTCTGTCGTATGGCAGTCACTGGATAGGTCACATAGTTCTTTCATTTGTTTCCGATAACCTTCTTCTTCTTCTTCTTTTCTTCTTCTTCTTCTTATTATTATTATTATCATTATTATTATTATTATTATTATTAATATTAATATTATTATTATTTGAGGGTAAACAGTTACATATGGTCGCTACAAATAACCATCTGTTTCAGTCAATGAGACTTCCTCAGGCGATCTGGAACCTCTCGACGCCACAAAGAAAATGAAAAAAATTAGAAAGAAATTGAAAAAGTAAAAAATGGAGCTCTTCAATATATATATATATATATATATATATATATATATATATATATATAAAGATCATAAAAAGTCCCGAGCTCTCTCAAAAATGCTCCTTTGAAAATCCAAACTATACGGGCAGAACATCACTATCCAAATACTTTAATGAGTTAATCGAACAGAGATTACCACCAATAGTAAATTGGTCTATCCTTAAGAGTGCTAACACTTGTTCGTCTATAAATTCAGCTTACTATCTATACCTTTTTGAGAAACTATTTATTATAACGTTCAGGGAGAGAGATAAACTCCTAAATCGAAAACAAGAAAACTCTATTAATTGCAAACACTACAAGAAACACCTCCTTTCTAACCTCAATCTAATCAGAAGTCTTAAACACTATATAAGCCATAGCCGAATATACCATCGGCATACTCTCGAGTCTTATGTTGTTGTGAACAATCATACTCAGTATTGTCTAATGCCACTTTATTTGCTGTCACCTATACATCCCTTTCAATCCATCCTTAATTCGCCTATATTAAGTATTTACCCCGCTATACAGCCTTATATAACCATTAATAACTACATATTTTTATTTCAGTGGCACATCCATCTTTTATCATATATATATTTTTTATATGTGAATTCTGTATTTTTTTGTTTTTGTTTTTACATATGTCTAAATTTCTGCTTTCCACCTATATTGTAAACGTACATATTACTATACCACCCCCACAACCCCAGCTTAGTACTTTTTTCTCCCCTTTAGTATATGTTTCAATTCTTGTATAACTAAATTTTAACTAGATATAATTTAGATGAAGAAACTCCACATCTCTGGTCCCCCCTCGTCAATCTTTCACGAAAAACACCCGTCTAGCTGAATCCACTGTGAAAAATTTCCCCCACTCTTTATCTGTGCCTAAATCAAAACGTGGATTCCATGAACAAAGCTTCTTTCTTAGAACTGAATGCCTGTGGAACTCTGTTCCGTATGCTTGCTTCCCACCTGACTACAACTTGGATGTCTTCAAGTCCAACGTTAACAAATTCCTAATGAACCGCCCCCTTAAGTAAACACTCCATCAAATCTCCACACTAACGTAATTGCAATAACCTTTATCCCTGAGTGGCTTCCGGGCCTTGACAAATGTGTTCTTTTGTATGCGTTCTTTATGTTTGTGTCTATTTGTGTTTGCATTTATATATATATGTACCTCTCTTAATATTCTCTTACTGTTCTGATATGATTTTCAAATCCATGGACTAAACCCAGTACCAGCCAACTCTAGTCCATACTTAAATCAATTAAAAACAAAACAAAGATATTATAAATTTTAATTAATAACTAGTTTAATTAATACTTTACTTAACACATATAATAATGTGATAAAATTAACACCTTTTATAACTCATTATAATAATAATACTAATAATTACTTATTAATAACAATATGCGTATATTTTCGTATTTACATATCCATATAGATTAAAAAAAAATGTTTTTATTTTTCTTCCTTTGAAATTTGTAATGCTGGGTATGGGGCAGCCAAACCAGCTGCCAACATTGTCCCGCTTTTTATTGAAACTAACCGGGAGCTCTTTTTAGTATCCTCGCTGTTCCCTTAAGTGCAATTGTCTGGATCTCTTTTGCACTTGGTTCACCAGGAATATTAGTTAAGTAGGACTTCAGGTTCTTCTTCATAAGCCCTGTAGCACCTATGATAACTGGTATGATTGATATCTCCCTAAGATTCCGGTTTCTTTTCATATCATACATGAGACCTTGGTATTTGGTCTGTTTCTCTCTTTTAGCTCTGTTAGACCTCCATCATTAGGAACACTCACTTCAACCAAGGTTGCAACTCTCTCTGACTTCTTCCATATAACTATGTCAGGTTTTACAGTAGCATTTTATAGATCTGTATACGTTTTAATGTACCTGATTAAATCTTAAATTCTCTTAATAATTTCTTAATAATTCCATAATGGTTTTTAATCGCAAATTTTAAATTAAATATAATTCATTTTAATTTTAATATTCTAATACTATTTACTTAAATATATACTTATGTCTGTATAATAGTCCCCGTACGTATGTTTATTTTTGTAGATGTCCGTCTGTGTATATTTATTGTGTACATATATGCGTATTTTCTTGTATGTATATATATATATATATATATGTGTGTGTGTGTGTATGTGTCACCGTGCACACGTATGTATGTATATGTATATTTTGTACGTAGGTATGTATATGGATGTATGTCTCGGTATGAATATGTCTGCATTAGTCTATCACCCCACCCCAACTAAACTTATCACGACACGTAACTCTTGATGTCGACAAATACATTTGCAAACTTCTTTTCCTGACACGTTGAAAATCAGTGTATAAACAGAACCCCCCCATAACCACTTTCCTATACAATTTACAGTTCCAGTAAAATTGTAACCCACTTTAATCATTTCAGATTTATATCTAGTTGTTAAACTAATTTTTGAATAATCTTCCAATAGGTTATAATGCGATCTTTCCATTTTTTCCCCTTTTTTATCCTCTTTTTTAGAGAGCTCGGAACTTTTTATGATCTTACACACACACACACACACACACACACACACACACACACACACATATATATATATATATATATATATATATATATATATATATATCATAGTAAAAACAAGGCTGTAAAATAGAAGTAGAATTAGTTTTTAGTGTTCGGCAGAATACTCCAAAACTGGTGTGTTAGGTAATCCTTAATCCGCGGAGTTTCAAAGAATGCTAATTTTTCTCATCAGAGGAAAGACTGTTAGCAAAATAATCAGATATAAATACTAAATATTAGCATTTCTATGCATTTGCTGGTTATTGCATAAGATGAATCTAGGGTTATAATCAGGATTCGGTTCTGGGGTTCGGGAAGGAGTGAGTCACTCTCTCGACAACAGCACGTTTATGCCCTCTTCTTTTCCAATCGACCACACCTAGCCTCTCGCCACCAATGTCACACCGCACAATCTGAACGTCAGCAATACAAAATCCTTTTCAAAAGAAGATGTTCACGACTCTTTTCTCTCTGCTGCCCCAGGGTATTTTTCCCTGCTTTTATATCCTCCTATCTAAAAAAAAAAAAAAGGAAGAGACAGGAAAAAAAAAAACAGCTTCTCCCATCATGCCCTGCCTTCCCAAGATGCCCTTCGCGTATACAAATGCGCTGACCATCCTTTCCTTCTTCTTTCCCAACGAGCGATGCAGATACGCCCGGTACGTTTTTTTTTATTCTTCTTTTCTTACCATATACCCCACAATGAAACTAAAAATTTTATCAGTTTTATTATAAAATATAATATAATATAATATATATATATATATATATATATATATATATATATATATATAATTTTATTATCTTAAAAATAAAAAGAAATCAACACACACACGCATATATATAGAAGTAGGGAGAAAGCTATCGATGACAAAGAAACGGTAAATATACCGACTTTACTTTGTATATTAGCTAATATAAATATAACAAGAATACGTATATATCTTCATGCAACCTTTTTTGGTGGAATACATTCAGAACAAAAAAAAAACTTTTTGAAAAGAGAAAATAAACACACAATTCATTTAAGATTTGTGAAGAAATGCTTTTAAGAGATTCTACGCAATGTCAGAAGAATTGGCAGCACCAAAATTCTATTATGGCTTCATCTTGAAATACGCCCAATACATTTTGAATAATCTTCGTATGAGTTGGTACGAGTTTACCGATCGGAAAGAACATATCATGAAAGGCAATAGTGATAATGCCAAATTTCTTCAGAAATGGCGCGTGCTTTTTTAAACGAATAGTTCACAACTGACAAATGATGAAGAATATTCTAGAAGTGTAAGCTACGGTTCCAGATGAACATTGTCTGAAGATAGCGGTTTCAATCCCACCCAAAGCGTGCCAGAGGTTAATTGGTCAAAAATGTGGTGAGACGACAACAACTACGGATGGCAGTGATGGCTGAGAATGCAGTTAGGAGATTCGAAGTTCCTATCCGTCGCGGTTACCACCTGACGAAGGCCAGAGGAAGTTGTCCGAAACGTTGTGAACCAATAAAAAGATCCAAAAAACAACAACTAATAAAGATGAGACTAATAGTCCGAAATAAAAATAAAAATTAGTGTAAGCCATGTTTAGTTTCAGAACAGTTTCTGATGGTTCGTTGTTCTACACAATTTCTGGGTTGGTTGGTTGGTTGGTTGTTTTTGTTTTATGGCATATCAACCCTTTTCGGGTTATTTAATGCCGAATCCAAAGATTTTGAAGAAAATTGTTTAATAGAATATATTTGTTGTTTTCAAGTTGTTTTCTATTTAACCCATAGTTGGGACCCTAACAGGTACTACCACTCCGGGTCAGAGTGGACCTGGGAGCAATTGTAATTAAAGGGTGGCTCCAGGCTCCACACTCCCCAAAGCCCGCAAGCTGCGACCTCACCACTGGATATAGTTTAAGGTCATATCCAGGACCTGGGAGTTGACTGGTTTGCAGTAGACAGTTCTCGATTTGGAATCCACAGAGCAAAAGATTCTTCCGGTGTTGACACGGAAAAAGCATATGCGAAATTGCTACAGAATAGTTTAATATTTATGGAGTAATTCTGGTTTCTGATTGGTTGGTAGCAGAACGGGAATTAATTCGATTCGTCAGTTCCCAGCAGCATCATTTATAAATAGAATCTCCCGACTATGCGGGATCATTCCCCATTATACATCCAAAATATTGAAACAAATATTTTGAGAGGATTTTTTTTATACTAATGCCTCTCTACTTATCAAGGGTTACAGAAATAGATAGATTGTCAGTTCAATGATGGAGAATATTATGAGAGGATTTTTATGCTAATGTCCCCACTTATCAAGACTAAAAGCCACTCGAGGATAAGGGTTACAGAAATAGATAGATTGTCAGTTCAATGATGAAGAATATTATGAGGATTTTTATGCTAATGTCCCCACTTATCAAGACTAAAAGCCACTCGAGGATAAGGGCTAATGAGATGGATAGATTGTCAGTTGAATGATGACGAATATTATGAGAGGGGTTTTGATACTAATGAATCACCATACATAGTCACCACCATTCTCAATGCACTTTTGTCAGTAAATGAACTATGGCTGTGCATGTGCGTCCGGACCGCACTTTGTCATACGATAGTCGTTCCAAAAGTTCCTATTCTTTTTAACTGAAAAGTTGAAAAGCTACTGTAACGTTGTTCTCTCTAACGAACCCAACACGTTGCATGTAGAGCCAGTCTCAAATGAAATGAGATTTTTCTCGGTGAAAGAAACATGTATTTATTTCGTTCATTTCACGCACCCAACGCACGCTGTTTGTCAGAATACAACACCAAATCGTAAATCTCCATAACACGCCGACGTTTTTACGATTCTTGAAAGACGTAACAGGAGAGAAAAGGGTATCTAGCATAATTTGCCAACTGCTACGCGTCTTTTTCCTTTTCTTACCCACTTCCTTTCGATCTTAATTCCTATATATGCACTTCAGTCCGTGACATCACGCTAGGTCACAAAATGCTGACTCGACTATGTTATAACACTGATAATAATCTAGTAAAAAAACTTTGAATATCGCTAAGAGTTAAAGAACCTCCCTAAGATCACTGTTTGCGCGAAGCATGTGCGAAGCAGTTGGTCAATAATGTAAGCTGAAAGGATACTTTGACTATTGCTAAAAGCGAAATAATCTTTGTTCTCGTGTCAACCGTCTTATAAAATCTTTATAAAATGTTACAGCCAATAATATTTGTAAGAGCAATAATCAATGGATATATATATATATATATATATATATAGTTGTAATGTTAGCTATATATATATATACAGAGAGAGAGAGAGAGAGAGAGAGAGAGAGAGAGAGAGAGAGAGAGAGAAAGATATATATATATATATATATATATATATATATATATATATAGAGAGAGAGAGAGAGAGAGAGAGAGAGATAAATACCCGTTCACATACACCTTTCACGATAAAGCTAGAACACAGAATTAGATAGAATCGAGGAATTGCATCGACAACGGACAACGCCAGACCCAAAGTGGGTTTTAATATACTTTGGGTCTGGCGTTGTCCGTTGTCGATATAATTGCTCGATTCTATCTAATTCTGGGTTCTAGCTTTATCCTGAAAGGTGTATGTGAACGGGTATTTATATATCTATCTATAATCTCCTCTTAATGTCTAATATATATATATATATATATATATATATATATATATATATATATATATATATATATATATATATTTATATATATATATATATATATATATATATTTATATATATATATATATATATATATATATATATATATATTTATATATATATATATATATATATATATATATATATATATATTTATATATATATAGATATATATATAAATATATATATATATTTATATATATATATTTATATATATATATATTTATATATATATATTTATATATATATTTATATATATATTTATATATATATATTTATATATATATATTTATATATATATTTATATATATATATATTTATATATATATATATTTATATATATATATATTTATATATATAAATATTTATATGTATATTTATATATATATATTTATATATATATATTTATATATATATATATTTATATATATATATATTTATATATATATTTATATATATATATATATTTATATATATATATTTATATATATATATTTATATATATATATATATTTATATATATATATATTTATATATATATATATATATATGTTTATATATATATATATATATCTAACATTGCAAATATGGAGATATAGTTTAATGCGAACACTGGTGAAGCATAATTGATTCCATCAATTTCTGACAGAGGTGCTACACTACACACATATGCAGGCACCAACCTCGACGCGATCACATATGAACGCTGATGTATAATTCAAAACATTACACAATTTTCAGTGATTAACGTCTAGATTGAAGCGACACATGTCGAGAACAAATGCGTTTTTTTTGTCTTCAAATTAAAAAAAAAATAACGATTTTATTTTGTTATGAATGTTTTATAAATAAAACCATTTTTACTTCGAGGCAGACGTGACTTCTGCTTGTTATTGTGTAAGTAGATATTTTCTAAATTTTTATTATATTTTTGTATCTTTTATTTTCATTATATTTTAGTATATTTTGGTATCTCTTATTTTTTTTATTATATTTTAATATCTTTTATGTTTAGTATATTTTAGTATATTTTTGTATTTCTTACTTTAGTATATTTAGTATCTCTTTTATTCGCTTTGTTTTGACACCCATAGCTAATGTAACGAATATTTTTCTCAGCTTAAAAAGTTTCGTTCCATGAATTCATTTTCAACAATCAATTTCTGCCATCATAGAAATTACATCGACATGAGAATTGACCGTTTTCCGACCCGAACAAAGGAAATGTCTATTCGAAAGATTCTTAGTGTTTTATTTTAAACGAACTTCAATATCCCGATGTTGCCCGGGATGAAGGGATACCATTTTAGTTTAATCGTTTTCACATTTTTTTTTAATTAAGCTATACAACTCATACAATTGTTATATAATGGTTTACCCCCCCAAAAAACGGCACCAAAATGAGTCAAGTTACATAATCTAACTTGAATGGCACCCATGTAAACGGGTGCATACGATTTGTATTTGTTTGTGCCGTGTCCTAAATGTGTCACTGAATGTCTATCAGTGGTTCTTCATTAATCAACCGAGAACCACATCACTCTATATAAAAGCATATAAGATATCAACAGATACACACTCGAGAGTCAAAACAATGAAAAGAATATGCTGTTGTCCTAGCCCTAGTGGTAGCATACTACGAACACTACATTAGCGTATCTATGTACTAATAATTTAATGTTCGTATTATCTTCTATCCTTCTTTTTAATAAATAGGATCTTCCGATCGAATAATTTATAATCTGGAAACTGTGACACACGTACTATGTACGTTAAAGGTACAGTCGTGTATTATATAATAGTGTACCAAAAAACGGTACCAAATTACATCATGTTACGTTATCTAACATGAACGCCACCCATGTAAACGAGTGTATATGTTTCGTGTTTGTTTGTGACGTGTCCTAAATGTGTCACTAAATGTCTGTCAGTGGTTCTTCATGTTCTGAACCCATTGTTATGTTTTGTGATCGTCTAATGTTCATATGCGTGCGTGTGTGGGTCATATGTGTATCTTCGACATACCTTTATCTTCTCTACTCATTGAACCTGGTCCATCCTGACTTCATCTTATTCTTGGAGGGGGCTGGAACCTTTTGGACGAAACATATTGACTCTAACACGATGATTGGTTTTCATATTAGTTTTTATTTCACTTTCCAGGATGTCGCGCGGAAGAATAGAAAGTGAGTTTCTTTGCTTGTGGTCTTAACAGTCTACATTGAGAGACACGCCACTCCCTCCCAAGAGGGGAGGAGAGACAACCGCAAAGCCCAACCGCTCTGTTTCAATTCACTGTTCCAACTCCTCTGATCTTCAGCTAACCTGATCACGTGACATACACGTAGATCCGATCAGCTGACTAGACCTTCCGGTAAACTTGTCTATGATCTAGCTTTATTATATTTTTACAGGTTTTATAAATATTCATCATATCCATATCTTGTCTACCTCTCCAGTTAATTAGATAGATAGATCGAGATGGACAGATAGCTAGATCGATAGACAGATAATTTATTCTGTTCTATCTATTTCATAATACAATTACGTTTCTAAATTTTGGAGATTATTAGTTATTCGTATTATTTGGATTTTTTCTCCGGTCGATGTAAACCTCCGACCTTCTTCAGGTAAATTTTGTCAAACTCGGAAATATTTCTATCGAACTTGGGAATCTGAACGAAGCCTTTTGTTTACTGTACAGTGGTAGCATGTTCTTATTCTCTCAGCCATGGTTGGATGGAAGTCTTCAGTAATAGACATCACGATATTGTAGAATTAAATTTACAATATTTTATTCAAAACAAGGAATGCGAGAAAAAGTGAGAAAATTCTTTATTCCATGGAGTTTCAAAGATAGACCCTTCTCCTCAGAGGGAAAAAAAACGTTAGCAAAAGGAATATATAGATAAAAAATCTAATTTTGCTGGTTAGCGCAATTTTTGAAAACAGTAGTTATAAAAGTTTTTGGAAGACAGAAAAGTCTAAAGGAAAATTTAAAAAATACTCAACAATGTCCAATAATTAGTGTTGCATAAATCCAGTGAGAGTCTGAGGTTCGTATTGGGTGGATCCAAGAAGAGATTCAAAAAAGTGTTCTTCGAAGTTTCTTTAAAAATGTCCAGGGATGAAGAAAAATGACATATTCTTGGAGATGAGTCTTGTGTTTAAGATTAAGGGTAAAATTCATTCCATGGAAGACAGATGTCCAAGCGTAGAGAAGCGCGTGAGGACTTAAATTGAGGATATAGGCTTCAAATGTCTATATTCTAAATTTATATATATATATATATATATATATATATATATATATATATATATAGTAATTTATAAAATATATATGGCGATTAAGCTACACTGAATATTCGGCGTTTCATCCACTCTAGGACTCCTCAGGCTTATGCGCGAAATCTGTGGTGGTTTATCGTTTTTATATGCTCCGATAAACAACCTCAGAATTCGCGCATAAGCCTGAGGAGTCCTAGAGTGGATGAAACGTATTCAGTGTAGCTTAATCGCCATATATATTTTATAAATTACTAACTAGCTCTACCTACGTATTGAGCACTTTTGGAGTAAATACTTAAAGTTTACGCATAAATCTATACTTTCGTATATTAATTTTATGTGAGTAAATTAAGTAGTTATATATATATATACACACACACACACACACACACACACACACACATATATATATATATATATATATATATATATATATATATATGACAACAATGATCTGATCTCGTTAACGCTACAATTAGGACAAAGGCGTCTTTGTTAATTTGTAAAACGGAAAACGGACCGCATCTTCTGTTCTGTGGGTCATCATGGGTTCATTTAATCGGATATCTTATTAAATCCAGAGATATCTGCCCAACCCCTCCCGCGTCAAACCAAATCCGAGTTTCACATGAAAAATATATTCAAGGTTTTTGTTTTATGTCGATCGTGTAATGGCACTATTTTCACAGGAAAAACAGAAATCATAAAACAAAACAACTGAATCGAAGTGTAGTGCCTTGATTCCAGGAAAGCAACTGGCCCCGACGACATCTCAACCACAGTGCTCAAAAAGCTTCAACCGGAACTAGCTCCCATACTTACAAAGCTGTTGCCTTAAGGAGAAATGCTTCCCAACACGTTGGTAAAATTTATCAATCTGCCCCGTAGTTAAAAATTCTGGAGATCTGTCCTCTCCCTCTAAGTAGAGACCGATCAGTCTCCTGTGTATCATGCTGGAATCTGTGAAAAACAGAAGTGATCCACCACCTCAGCAAAAATAAGTTGCTTAGTGACGTGCAATATGGTTTCCGTTCTGCGAGATCTACATATCAAAGGCTTCTGATAGAGTATGCCATAAAGGTCTACTTCACAAAATCGTCAGCTATAGAATAGCTGGAAATGTCTTCTCAATTATTCAATCTTTTCTCTCTTGTAGGCTTACAAGAGTAGTCGTGATGGGTTGAAATCAGAAACTCATAGTATTAATGCTGGCGTCCCTCAGGGTTCGATTCTGGGCCAAACTCTCTTCCTGATTTTTATCAATAATCTCCTAAATCACATTCTTAGATCATTCGTAGACATTTATGCAGACGACATCGCAATCGATGGCAACACTTCAAAAGCCAGCAATTACCAAGATCTTTCTAATTCTCTCCTTTCTGGTCTTGAGAATATGATGCAACGGGGAAAAGGGTGGCTGGTTAATTTTAATGCATCGAAAACGAAGCTTCTCTCCTTTGATCAGAATCGCTCTGACCCCCATCATGCCCCCATTGAAATGAATGGCTCTCGTCTTGGCACACTTCTGGGACTGACCTTTACTCCTGATATGAAATGAAACATATACATCAAATCTGTTGCAAAAATCACAAAAATGTTTGGATTAATCTACCACTCCAGTAGATATCCCTGCTCATGCAATCGTCTATCTGTATACGAGCAAGGTACGCCCTAAAATGGATTACTGTTGCTTAGCGCGCCCTATCCAAAACCGACTTCGAAACCCAGTTGGTGATGCCATTTTCTCTTCCCTGCAACCTTTTTTACCACAGAAGAAACGTTACAAGCCTGTATCTGCTCTAACGTTATTTTCATGGCAAGTGCTCGACTGAACTTCAATCTATGGTTCCTCCTGGCCAAACCTTCACAAAAAACACCCAACTAGCTACAACCACTATAAAGGATTTCCTCCACTCTCTATCTGTATCTAAATTTAAATGCAGATTCCATGAACAAATCTTTCCCAGAATTGCCCACCTGTAGAACACTGTTCTGCTGGGCTGCTTCTTTGTTGAATACAACATGGTAACCTTCAAATTCAACCAAGTAACACGGTTGCAAGAGACAAAGTATTATACATTTGTTATGGCCAGTCGTCAGAGGTATTTTTCAGTCAATATAATTTCTAAAACATCAGCCTTTATCATTATTTCGATATATGCACTTGGCAGCGATATAAAAATCACACACACCGCTAGTTTTGTTTATCAAAAATATTTTGTTTATCAAAAATAACCTTTTTGGTATCAGAATATCAGTTTTGACACTAGTGACACCGCGTGTGGCAGGGTTGATATGTGTCACTCTCTTTCTCTCTGATTCCTGTTGTCTACACATCTATTTTATTGCCACAGATGACGTCAACATTCAATCATGCATTGTCCTGAAATGTCGGTCAATCTCGCTGACCTAATCTCTGGGATTCTATGTCCCCCATTTTGATTTATTTGACGTCATTTCTGAGAGCAGCGCATCCAGGCTTCTGACCGACTTTCCTTTGACGTCATTCCCATGGATATGGATTATCCAAAAAGCCGAATTTTAACAAACGCATTTGTTCTAGAACCCAAAAGAGTTAATGGGCCAATTAAACCTCTGGCCTTCTTTGAGTAGGATTGAACCCACTATCTTCAGACAATGCTCATCTGGAACCGTAGAGATTCAACGCCTCTATCCACTGTGCCACAGACTGGTTCCAGGTGAGCATTGTCTGAAGATAACGGTTTCAATCCTATCCAAAGCAGGCCAGCGATTTATTTGGCCAAAACGTGGTGATACAACAGCAATTCTGGAATTACTGGAAATACAGTTACGGGACTCAGCATTCCTATCCCATCGTGGTTAATCATCTGAAGAAGGCCAGAGGATGAGTTTGCTGAAACGTGGTGAAACAACAACTATGAAGATGAGGATAACCATCTGCAAACAAACAAATACACAAATAAATACACAAATTACTCAGCTCAAATGATACCAATAAAGATAATATATAGTTTTAACAGACTTTTAAAAATTATGTATGGACGTAATAACGTAATATTTAACACACGGAATAGAATTAAATTGGATTCAATCCAGGTTTTGCTGCTGATTTCTTCTTAGTTATAAGTCAACCAATCGTTTCACACAAATAATCACTGGATTGCCATGAAACAACAACAACAACAACAACAACAACAACAAAAACACAAATAAAAATAAACGTTCGACGAACCATGTTGGGTGACTTAGAGAATTAAATTTCTCCTACGTTCAAGCCAGGGATAGTGGAGTGGAATTTGTGGAATTTCAATCTGTGTGCCTGTTTCATGGGAACATGAATTGGAAGATGTACACAGAAGATGCTGATAAGTCTGCCGCAGATAAGGTAGGTTTGTTGGATAGCCGGTGGGTATAACAAGCGTATATATGTTAATAATGTGTCTTATATATGCGGGTGTACATATGTGTGTTGCGTATAATGAGTCTCTTTTAACTTTTGAGTGCTAAACGTTCTGATATGTGATTCGTCTAGAGTATTTTTTATTGTGAGTCATGAGAAACAGTTACATATCCCTCTCGAATAGACACTGTCTCCTGCCCCCTATTGATAAGACACGGACTTCTGGCCCTATTGATAAGAGACGGTCTTCTGGCCCTATCAACGAGATACTGTCTAGTGATATTACAATTGATATCGTAAAGCCATTGCACGGAAGAAAATCAAGAAATCATTCCTAACTCAAGTTGAAGTAAGAGACAGTGTCTCGATCACAAGGGGTTCGAGGCATTATCTATTCAACAATGGTAATTGACAGTTTACCTCTCCCTGTTGACTAGACACTCTCTCCTCCCCCTATCGACTAGACACTCTTTCCGGCCCTATAAAGATCATGATGATAACGATGATGACGACGATGAAGATGATGATGACGATGATGATTACGATAATGACGATGACTATGATGATGACGATGTCTGTGATGATAACAATGACGATGGTTTCCCAATAATGATGATAATGATGATGACGATGATGATAAGGATGATGATGATAACGATGATAATTACGATGATGATGATGATGATGATGACGACCATGATGACGACCATGATGATAACGATAATGATGACGATGAGGATGATGATGACGATGACGACGACGATAATTATGACGATGATGATGATGATGATGATGATGATGTCTATGGCAATGATGATGATGCTGACGATGATGATGACGATGATGACGAAGATGATGATGATAACGATGGTGACGATGATGATAATGATGACAATGATGATGATTACGATGATGATAATGATGATCTTGATCTTGTTACATATGAAAATACCGACAATTCATGTAAAACAATTACGATGCTCATTAGTAGCTCATTAGTGTATCGAGTGCACTGATACTCCAGCACGGAAGCAAATCAAGAAATCCTATTGATTTGTCGGCACTGGCCTACAACCCTGCCGACCTACAAGGCCTTTCTTGATGTTTGGCCAGTCCAATCCATTCTTGCTTTTTGGCACATATCGTATGAGATTTCTTTTGCGAGATTCGTCCATTCGTATTAAAAAGTGATCAAATCACCTCATCACAAGAAATTCTCGATACGAATGTCAATTTCGTACTCTCAAAGCATTTCACCGAGTCGAACTCCAGAACTTGGCAATTGTCTGCAAAAGAATCATTTCCATAGACGTTATTGTGCCATTAAAGCCAATTACGTGAGAGATATACCGAGAAGGAATAGCATAATAATTCACATATAAAACGGAATCGAATGTCATAAAGGAGCAAATAGTATGATCAAAATAATTTTGCAAAAACTGAGCGTTGGCGAATGTCGCCCAAGCAACGTACAGAAATGCTCATATTAAAATTAACTGCACATTTATTTGCAAATATGTGTTTCATTATAATGTTCAAGTGAAGCAGGGGGGAAAAATCTCAACATTGCCCGGAAACACATTTGATCTTCACACGTGAAAGAAATACCTTGATAATTATAAGAATCTGTATTTTTGTACATTTATTGTGGATTTCAAGAATGCTTTAGACAGTAAGAGGTTGTCTGGTGGATCTTGCATAAACTTGGAACAAACGAATGATTGGTGAAGGTTGTTTAAGCAACGTGAAGAAGTGTTAAATGTTGTGTTAGAATTAATAGCACATATACTGACAGCTTTAATGTTGAAGTAGGAATACATCACTAAATTTATTGTTTTTTCTTTTGTGTTTTCGAAGCAATGTCCAGAAGTTTTGTATATGGGTTGTCCAGAAGTGCAAGACCTATTAGATATGAGACTCTTTTTTTTTTAACCCTGTCTAAGAATGAGGGACTTGTGGTAGATATACCATCACAGAAAATCGTCGTAGACTCTTGAAAATTTAGCATGTTGTTGCAACACATCTTATGAGATGACTGACCAATTTTTATGATTACAGGTTCAAATGAACAGCTACAGCAGGAGTTGGAATGCATCCTACTAAAGCCTGATTATCACAGCTGGTGATTTTCAAAAATGCAATCTGGACTTAACGACACTTTAGAAGAACAATACACAGGGTGTTCCAACAATGTGCAGAAGTGTTAAATGTTGTGTTAGAATTAATAGCAAATCTAGTGAAATATTTACTGCTAATGTAGGAGTGTAACATTGTTTTTTATTTTTTGTCTTAGAAGCATCGTCCAGGGAATTCGGTATGGCTTGTTCAAAACAGATGCCTATGTTGATAATTTATGTAAATATAAAACTCAGATCAGCTTGTTTGGGCATTTAAACCGACCATCCGGTTTCTGAATTCCAGTTAAAAAAAATCGTCTGCTTACCTATTTCTGAGCCGTTGTAGATGCTCCGGCAACAATATTCCATGCATGAGCGAATTGTGGCTTTGTAAAGTTATAGGATGCTCTCTGGTGTGAATAGTAAACAAACGAATGCGTAATTAAAAACACAGTTAAAACAAACAAAAACGTTATACGTTAATATCATACTCATTTAAAACATAAAACAAACAAAAAACGTTATACGTTAATGTAAAACTTAGTTAAAACAAAACAAAAATTAATAAAATTAATAAAAACTTAATATAAAACTCAGTTAAAAAACAAAAAAAACGTTCTACGTTAATATCAAACTCAGTTAAAACAAAACAAAAATTAATAAAATTAATAAAAAGTTAATATCAAACTCAGTTTAAAAAAAACAAAAACGTTATACGTTAATATCAAACTCAGTTAAAACAGAAAACAAACAAACAAAAAACGTTATACGTTGACATGAAACAAAAATTAATAAAATTAATAAAAAGTCAATATCATACTCAGTTTAAAAAAAAACAAAAATATAGAGACAATAAGTGCACAGTTTAATGTCAATGTGGGAATTGTACACACAATTATTTGATGCAGAAGATTTGCGCAAAGTTTGCCTCAAGAGTGCTTCATCCTTGTCACAGACTATTTGACCAAGATGGCGATAAACACAGTTCCTTATCCTCCCTATAGTCAAGACCTTACTCCCTGTGACTTTTGATTATTCCCTAAGCCCAAAGAAACCCTTAGAGACTGTTGAACCAGACATAACTAACCCTCCACTCAGTTTTGCTCGGAACATGGCGTAATGCACTTGGGTTTGACTGTAATACACGGAAAATGGCGTAATGATCTTTGAAGAAAATATTGGAAAAAAAATCAACGGGACCAGCCGAGACCTTCTCGACAGTTATCTTTTCAAGTTTATCTGGAAATAGAAATTTGGTAATGATACTTTTGTCTCCAATCTGAAACCATATATCGGAAAACTACCCGGTTGGGATGGCGAAGTTTCTTCCACATCTGCTGTCTCCTCCCACCCCACTTTAACATCATCTGATGCAACCGTAGAAAAGTCAACCTAATCCTAAGGGAATATTCCGACTGTCTTAATTTAATTTAATTTTTTAAAATCGGTTGAACAGACCCATCTTACAGGAAAAAAAACACACACACACAAAAGTTTACTTTACATTGGTTACAAAAATAAAGAAAAAATGCAAAAAAAAAACAAAATTACAAAAACACCCACATAGAAATGCACTTAAAAAATCCTTTGTTATAAAATAGAAGAAAAAAAATTGGTTTTCTTATTAGTTTTGTTCAATTTTGTTTGACCAAAAAAATAAGAAATGGTTAAAAAAATACAAGAATAAAACAGAAATTGTTAAGGTTGATCGTTGTTTCTTTTTTATTTTCGTTATATATATATATATATATATATATATATATATATATATATATATATATATATATATATATATATATATATATACTAGCTGTACCCTACCACGCGTTGGTGTGGCTTAATTTCGTGTAATGGAAAATTCTAATAAAAAGAGAAAATTCATGTTTCTTATATTCTTAGTACAGCAATCCACTCCAAAAAAAAAAAAAAAAAAAAAGGCGAAAATGAAAAAAAATATGGTACTCTTTCAGAATTGGATCCGGATCCTCTGGAGTTACCATCAATCATGGCTTGGGCTCGACCAACATTCAGTGGATTAAGCCGAAAGTTGCTAAACCATTGAAACGCTAAATAGTTTTCTTTTTTATTGTATTCAAAAATGTGAGTTTTTAATTAATATTTGGGTAAGAGGGGGGGTGTTACTATACACAGATTCGAAAAAGTTGTTCAAAAACGAATAAATGAAAGCAAAGGTAAGGTAAATTACGTTTCTATCTAACTGGATAATTTTTTAGTGTTTTATTTAATGTAAAATGTTTAATCGGCTCAAAAACGCAGTGTTTATCTATGTATTTGAAAAAGACGAATGGTCGCGGACTCTGTTGAATACGTTAAGTTTGGGAAAATCAGTTAAAAACTATACAAAACAATGTCAGACACCTACTAATTACGTTATTGTGACATAGGCTGACATATTCGGTGGGTTTCTAATAGTATTTTGTATAGTTTTAAATCATTTTCTCAAACTTAACATCATCAACAGTGTCCATCACCGTTTGTATTTTTCAAATACACTGATAAACACTGTTCTTCGAGCCGACTAAACGTTATAGTAAATAAAACGGGGTTGTATTACTAAACATAGAAACGAAAAAGTCGTTGAAAAATAAATATAACAAATAAATGTTATCAAAGACAAGATAAGTTACTTTTCTACCTAACTGGATGAGAATTTAGTGTTTTTATTTAGTATAAAATGTTTAATCGGTTTGAAAAATGTAGTGTTTATCTGTATATTTGAAAAATACAAATGGCGGCAGACTGTTGAACACATAACTTTGGGAAAATGAGTTAAAACTAAAAAAAACTATACAAAATACTGTCAAGAACTCACTCAATATATGTTACTGTGACATAGACATGTATTCAGTGGTTTTTAACAGTATTTTGTATAGTTTTTTTTATAGTTTTAACTCATTTTCCCAAACCCAATGTGTTAACACAGTCTGCCGCCATTTGTAATTTTCAAATATAACAGTAAACGTTGTGTTTTTGGAGCCGAATAAAAATTTTGCATTAAAAAAACAAAAAAAATTATCCATTTCGGTAATAAAGTAACATATCTTGCCTTTGATAATATTTGTTATACATTTATTTTTGACAACTTTTTCGAATCTATATGTACAGTAGTACAAACCCAATAAAAACACTAAAAATTATCCAATTAGGTAGAAAAGTAACTTATCTTGCCTTTGAAAATATTTACTTGTTATATATTTGTTTTTGTTGACAACTTTTTCACGTCTTTATGCAAGTACAAACCCAAAGGTGTATTTTTCTGTCTAATTTTATTTTTGTTACCGCGCTTAAATTTAAATTTCACGATATCTTTTTGGGGGGAGGGTATTTTTTTTTTTACATTAGGTCCACCTCCGCAATTTTCGACTATGCTGAATAAGAAAATCTCATTTAAAATTTGCAGAAGCCATTAGTTTTCGAGATATAAAGACCTGTACTAGGCACTATAATTCACTGACGGCCATGAATAAACACTCCCAAACTCCCCATAATAAGAACGGCTTTGAGAATAAACAACACCCATGTCTAACCACATGTTTTAACCTTTTACCTGTCTTTCGTCTTTTAAAAACGGCTTTTGGAATAAATACCACCATTCTCCCCATGTTAAGAACGGCTTTCAGAATAAACACCCCAACCTACCCATGTTAAAAATTGTGGAGGTGGACCTAATGTGAAAATTTACCTTTTGTTTTTTTAATAAATTGTTAGTTGAAAGCACAGAATAGTGACAAAACATCATCCCCTCCCCTTGGTAAGAATAGCAAAAAAAAAAAAAATAATAATAATGGTTTTCTTGGTAGAAACTTTTCTGTATTTCACCTAACAATTTCTGGTGCTAATGAACTTACTAATCCGTGCTATTTTTTAAATCGAATTTCCAAGTTTAATTAAAGTTTTATGATATGTTTTTTTATTCAATTGTAAAGTACAGAATAGATACAAAACACCCTCCCCTCCCCATGTTAAGAATGACTTTTTAAATAATAACGTTATTATTTCAGCACGGATCACTCTCTACATGAGTACCTAATATTTTTTTTCAGCCATTCTTACCATAGAGAGGGGATGGTGTTTTTAACTATTCTGTGCTTTTTTAACTAACAATTTATTATTAAAAAAAGATATTGTGTAATTATAAAAAAACTAAAAAGATATTGTGAAAGTTGAATTCAACTTGAAAAAAAACCCCAAAAAACAAATGTGAACGGCGCGTTCAACATTGTAGCCGGACCTTATTTGGCAATAAGGTCACGTGAGTCGATTAATGGGTGCTAATGTACTTACTGATCCGCGCTATTTTTTAAAATCGTATTTCCAAGTTTAATTAAAGTTTTATGTTTTTTTGGTATTTTTTTTTTATTAGGTCAACCTCCACAATTTTCTTTTAAATGACGACTTGTAAAGGTTTCCGACTATGCTGAATACAGAAATCGCATTGAAATTTTGCAGAAATAAGTAGTTATCGAGATATAGATAGTTGTTTTATGCATTGTATTCTTTGGCTGCCATCTTTGTTACGCGCGTAGATTTGTTTATGACGCGCGCAAGCGTATAAAAAAGACGGCTGCCAGAGATTACAATGCATTATACAAATTTTTAATATCTCGATAACTACTTATTTCTTAAAAAATTTCAATGCGATTTCCGTATTCAGCATAGTCGAAAACCTACAAAAGTCGTCATTTAAAAGAAAATTGTGGAGGTGGACCTAACCTAAAAATTTACCGTTTTTTTCATTCAATTGTAAGGTTGAAGTACAGAATAGGTACAAAACACCCTCTTCTCCCAATGTTTAGAATGGCTTTTTAAATAATAACGTTATTATTTTATCACGGATCAATAAGTGCACGAGTACCCAATTTCTTTAATAAAGAAAAAGCATTCATATTTTCTTATGTAAAAACAACTTCTGTAAAAAAAAGAAGAAAAACGTGTACTTTCAATTTTTGTTAAAAAGGGTTTTCTTGAAAAAAAAAATACGGTAAAAAAGCAAAGAACAAAACATTAATCGGTATTCATGCAGAGAGTGATTCGTGCTGAAATAATAACGTTATTATTTAAAAAGCCATTCTTATCATGGGGAGGGGTTTTTGTACCTATTCTGTACTTTAACCTTACAATTGAATAAAAAACATATCATAAAACTTTAATTAAACGTGGAAATGCGATTTAAAAAATAGCGCAGATCACTCTCTGCATTAGCACCGAAAGTACAGAATAGTTAGAAAACATCCTCCCTCCCCATGTTAAGAATGGCTTTCTAAATAATGTTAATGATTCAGTACTGTTCCTTGTCTGCTTAAGTTTAACTTTTGTTTATTAAATTGTTAGGTGAAAGTCCAGAATAGTTACAAAACACCCCTATCCCCATGTTAAGAATGGCTTTCTAAATAATAACGTCATTATTTCAGCGGGGTAGCTTCTCTGCATAAGTACCATGTTTTGTTTTTAAATTGTTAGATGAAAGGACAGAATTGTTACAAAATACCATCCCCATGTTAAGAATGTCTTTCTAAATAACATTATTTCAGCACGGTATTTTCTATGCATACATACTATCTATTTTTGTTTATTAAATTGTTAGGTGAAAGTATAGAATAGATGCAAAACTCCCTCCCCATGTTAAGAATAGCTTTCTGACTACCGGTATTATTTCTGCATAAGTACTATCTTTTGTTTATTACATTGTTAGGTGAAAATATAAAATAGTTACAGAACACTCTCCCTTTCACATGTTAAGAATGGCTTTCTTAATAGCGTTATTTCAGCATGATACCTTCTCTGCATAACTACCATTTCTTGTTTATTAAATTGTTAGGTGAAAGTATAGAATAGTAACAAAACGCCCTCCCCATGTTAAGAATGGCTTTCTAAATAACGTTATTATTATATTATTATATTATTATGGTACTTTCTCTGCATAAGTACCATGTTTCGTTTATCAAATTGTTAGATGAAAGTACAGTACGCATGCAGAGAGTTATCCGTGTTGAAATAATAGCGTTATTATTTAAAAAGCCATTCTTAACATGGGGAGGGGAGGGTGTTTTGTACCTAATCTGTATTTTAACCTTACAATTGAATAAAAAAACATATAATAAAACTATAATTAAACCTGGAAATACGATTTAAAAAATAGCGCGGACCACTCTTTGCATTAGCACCAAATATTATTTAAGCAAGTTACCAATCCGTAAAAAAACTGTACTTTTACCAACCAATCTTATATTGAAAAAAAAAAAAAAAAAAAAAAAAAAAAAACCTCAAAAAGCAAGCGACAAACTTTTTTTTGCCTTATATAATAAAGAAAAAATGTTTAAATTAAAAAATTTGGAAGATAAACAAATGAATTATGTTTGTTTTTGTTTTTTTTACTCATCGAGTAAACAGAAAATGAAATCTACTTCGTTTCGTCAATTCGTGGCTGTGAAATGCATCGAACCGGAAGTTCAGTTTTATCAACAAAACAGGTTCGCACTAACGGTTACGAAAATATATTTATTTTATTTAATATTTTAATAATTCGCGAGGTAAATTTATTTTAATAACATAATAACATCCCTCGACTCTAAAGATGGGTTGTCTGAAAATTTCAAATAAATTGGTAACGTAGAAATATGGTTTTATTCGCTTATAACGAACCAAAAATTACATATATATATATATATATATATATATATATATATATATATATATATATATATATATATATATATAAGAACAAATAGTTAATAAAACATGTAAAAAAACGCTTTGAAAAAGAGTTAAAAACATATTAAATTTTAAAAAGGAAACACTAAATAAGTGGATAGTACTTAATCCGCGGAGTTTCTAAAACATATTTTCCTTCTCATCAGAAGGTAGGATTTAGCAAAATACAGGATCGGATTTTGCTTGCAAAAGTGTTTGATGAAACTACAAGTAAGTCATAGATCTTACTTGGTAACAAAAAGTGAAGCATAGGGAATAGGGTGAAGAAAAAAGTGATTTCATGTGAATGGATAATCTGGTGACGGGTAAAGTATCCAATGACGTATATATATATATATATATATATATATATATATATATATATATATATATATATATATATATATATATATATATATGTATATATAACTACTTCATTTACTCATATAAAATTAATATACGAAAGTATAAATTTATGCGTAAACTTTAAGTATTTACTTCAAAAGTGCTCAATACGTACGTAGAGCTAGTTAATAATTTATAAAATATATATGGCGATTAAGCTACACTGAATATTCCGCGTTTAATCCACTCTAGGATTCTTCAGGCCTGAAGAATCCTAGAGTGGATGAAACGCGGAATATTTAGTGTAACTTAATCGCCATATATATTTTATAAATTACTATATATATATATATATATATATATATATATATATATATAACTACTTCATTTACTCACATGAAATTACTATACGAAAGTATAGATTTATGCGTAAACTTTAAGTATTTACTTCAGAAGTGCTCAATACGTAGGTAGAGCTAGTTAGTAATTTATAAAACATATATGGCGATTAAGCTACACTGAATATTCGGCGTTTCATCCACTCTAGGATTCGTCAGGCTTATGCGCGAATTCTTTGGCTGTTTATTGTTTTTATATGGTCCTCTTCTGTTGAGGGTTTTAGTTAGCCAATCAGCTTTCTAGTATCCACCGCGCCCCTTCCTATCAGCCAATGCGCATGCATTTTATCGAATAAAGGATCTGTTTTAAAACTAGTTTAGTGGTTTAAGGCAGACATTTCTTTTATATATATATATATATATATATATATATATATATATAAAAATATACATATGTGTACACACATATATGCACATATATATACATATATATACATACATATATGTGTGATCGTTTATGTATATTCATATTTATTTAATTTATTTATTTGTTTATTTTCTATTGTTTTTGTTAGTTTTAAAACTATTTTGTATCGCTATCCTAGAGTAAATTTTATTTTGTGAACACAGTTATTTGCTATTTCTCTTCTACAGTTTAATAGATTTTGGGGTTCTTTAAAGTACAGGATAGCAAATTTTTCATGAAGGCATAGTTTACATGGGTCGTCTAAATGCCTACACGTGGTAGCTTGTCTTATTATTTTCGATTCGACTACAGGCGAATGTCCGCTTTCTTTGAGTTCCCAGTATTTATTCGCTAGTGTTGTTTTTATACGGTGTTTTTTATTGTTGAATGTACTTTTGTGATCATAGTATCGGATTTTGAAATCTAAGGAAGTCATGCCTACGTAATATTTCTTGTTATTCGTACGTAATATTTCTTGTTATTCGGGGTTTCTTTCGCAAATATTGTTGCCTAATAAACTACGCTTTTTTTGTTATACATTTATTTTGAACTGGGCAAAGTGTGCGGTGTCTACAGTTGCATTTATCTTGTTCGTTATTAGCATTTTTATTTATGGTATGGTTGTTCTTGTCCGAGGTTGCTTTGTTATTATTATTTTTATTATTATTATTATTATTATTATTATTATTATTTCTGCACCCATCGCCAAATCAAACGAATTTTTCATTTTAGTTTTTATCCATTGGTTATTGTTATTTATTAGAACTGATTTTCTACATTTTTTAATGATGTTGATTTCTTCCGAGGATATATCAGTGTATGCCTCGGCAAATTCTAGGGCAATGTTAAAAGTTCTTCGGATATCGAGGGATAAAAGTCTATGATGCCAAACTATATAAACGTACATTTATCTTTGTTTTCTATATTTTTAAACCAGGTGATTGCTTCGGTAGTATTTGCCCACTGGTTTAGTTCTAGGTCTTGTTTGATTTGTTTGTTTACTCTAGAAAGTATAGTTTTGCTAATTCTACCTATTTCTGGTTTAGTTGGGTTTATCAGGCGGGTGCTGGGATTATTATTAAGAAGAAATATTATGTAGGCATGACTTCCTTAGATTTCAAAACCCGATACTATGACCACAAAAGTACATTCAACAATAAAAAACACCGTATAAAAACAACACTAGCGAATAAATACTGGGAACTCAAAGAAAGCGAACATTCGCCGGTAGTCGAATCGAAAATAATAAGACAAGCTACCACGTGTAGGCATTTAGACGACCCATGTAAACTATGCCTTCATGAAAAATTTGCTATCCTGTATTTTAAAGAACCCCAAAATCTATTAAACTGTAGAAGAGAAATAGCAAATAACTGTGTTCACAAAATAAAATTTACTCTAGGATAGCGATACAAAATAGTTTTAAAACTAACAAAAACAATAGAAAATAAACAAATAAATAAGTTGAATAAACATGAATATACATAAACGATCACACATATATGTATGTATATATATATATATATATGCATATATGTGTGTACACATATGTATATTTATATATATAAAAAAAAGAAAAAAAAGAAATGTCTGCCTTAAACCACTAGTTTTAAAACAGATCCTTTATTCGATAAAATGCATGCGCATTGGCTGATAGGAAGGGGCGCGGTGGATACTAGAAAGCTGATTGGCTAACTAAAACCCTCAACAGAAGAGGACCATATAAAAACAATAAACAGCCACAGAATTCGCGCATAAGCCTGACGAATCCTAGAGTGGATGAAGCGCCGAATATTCAGTGTAGCTTAATCGCCATATATATTTTATAAATTACTATATATATATATATATATATATATATATATATATATATATATATATATATATACATTTGTAAAGAAATGAACCATAGCGGAAATTCAGTCGACAAAAATAAGATGGAAAACGGGGTGAGGAAAAAGAAAAAAAATGGGGGAAG